>NC_057757.1:4428528-4443957 GCF_004010195.1 Chiloscyllium plagiosum
GCAGAGTGAGAGAGAAGGTGGGCAGGCAGAGTGAGAGAGAAGGTGGGCAGAGAGAGTGAGAGAGAAGGTGGGCAGAGAGAGAGAGAGAACACCCTCCCCTCCTTTATCCACCTGAAGTACTCTTATCCAGTTCCCTTATGGCTGGCTTCGGTGCTCAGAGTGAGAGAGTGCTTTACCACGCAGAGGTGACTAGTGGCTACCTCTTTGCCTGTACAGCACACGACATGAGTGGTACCTCAGCTCGCCCACAATCAATTTGAGGTATTTTAGGTATTGGAGGTGATTTCCTCGAATACCCCGAAGGGTGTGTTTCCGCGCTGAACATCTCTGAGATGCTATGATGCACTGGAGTTGAGTAGTCTTTAATCCTTGTTTACTTTGATGGGGGGAGCGGGGTGAACATGTATCTCTTACCCAGGCCATTTTCTTGTCTCCCGTCGTGATCTTATTTTGAGTTTAGGCCCAGGAAATTGCCCTCGAACGTTTAGCATGTTCCTCCTTTTGAATTGCAAACCTACGAGCTTATTGTGCTGCCTTATAAGGTGTGAGATTCCAAGGTGGGTCTGTCACTGAGCGTAAGGCTCAGCCATCTGTTTGGCTAGAGCAGTCGTCCTGCAAACAGACATAGAGTCATAGAGAGGTACAGCACAGAAAGACTCTTCGGTCCAGCTCGTCCATGCCGATCAGATCTCCTAACCTAATCTAGACCCATTTGCCAGCACTTGGCCTATATCCCTCCAAACCCTTCCTATTCATATACCCATTCAGATGCCTTTTAAATGTTGCAATTGTACCAGCCTCCATCACTTCCTCTGGCAGCTCATTCCATACACGTACCACCCTCTGTGTGAAAAAGTTGCCCTTTAGGTCCCTTTTCCACTCTAAACCAATGTCTTTTCCACTCTAAACCAATGTCCTCTAGTTCTGGACTGCCCCACCCCAGGGAAAAGACCTTGTCTGTTTACCCTATTCATGCCTCCTCATGATTTTCTAAACCTCTATAAGGTCACCCCTCTGATGCTCCAGAGAAAACAGCCCCAGCCTGTTCAGCCTGACCTGTAGCTCAAATCCTCCAACCCTGGCAACATCCTTGTAAATCTTTTCTGAACCCTTTCAAGTTTCACAACATCTTTCTGATAGGAAGGAGACCAGAATTGCATGCGATATTCCAACAGTGGCCTAACCAATGTCCTGTACAGCGGCAACATGACCTCCCAACTCCTGTACTCAATACTCTGACCAATAAAGGAAAGCATACCAAACGCCTTCTTCACTATCCTGTCCACCTGCGATGTTGGAATTAAAAGTTTGATGTGTCTGCAACAAGACATAAGACTGCTTAGCTTTAGTGATCAGTTCTCCTCAGAATAAGCACATTCCTCATCACACTTGCTTTACCCTGGAATGTACCATCTTTGTGGGTTTGAGGGGTGACCTGCCTCTGGCTGATGTTCCTCACTCTGAGTCTATTTTCTCTCTTTCTTTCTCTCTTTCTTTCTCTCTTTCTTTCTTTCTCTCTTTCTTTCTCTCTCTGGGCCCACAGCCAACGCTATCCTGGAGATGTCGAAGGAGAAGCCGGCAGAGCGTAATCTGGACCGCCATGCCCTGCAGTTCACAGCCTCTGTGCAGCGAGTAGAAATGGAACTTTCCAGCCAGATCCGCTACCTCACCCAGGTAAGGCCAGAGGGTTCCCTGTCAGGGCGAAACTCCCCGGGTGGAGCGCCAGGCTTTTCAGCTATGGGCCTGCCGCCCAACACTGCAACTCCCTCCCCCACACTCTGCCAACACCACCCTTCCCCTTCCAATAGTAACCCCCTCCAGCCCCTACACCCCTCCCTATCTCTGTAACCCCCTCCAGCCCCTACACCCCTCCCTATCTCTGTAACCCCCTCCAGCCCCTACACCCCTCCCTATCTCTGTAACCCCCTCCAGCCCCTACACCCCTCCCTATCTCTGTAACCCCCTCCAGCCCCTACACCCCTCCCTATCTCTGTAACCCCCTCCAGCCCCTACACCCCTCCCTATCTCTGTAACCCCCTCCAGCCCCTACACCCCTCCCTATCTCTGTAACCCCCTCCAGCCCCTACACCCCTCCCTATCTCTGTAACCCCCTCCAGCCCCTACACCCCTCCCTATCTCTGTAACCCCCTCCAGCCCCTACACCCCTCCCTATCTCTGTAACCCCCTCCAGCCCCTACACCCCTCCCTATCTCTGTAACCCCCTCCAGCCCCTACACCCCTCCCTATCTCTGTAACCCCCTCCAGCCCCTACACCCCTCCCTATCTCTGTAACCCCCTCCAGCCCCTACACCCCTCCCTATCCCTGTAACCCCCTCCAGCCCCTACACCCCCTCCGTATCCCTCTAATCTCTGTACTCCATTCTGTTGCACCACGCAGACAATTGAGATCAGGAGCGAACAGAGACCGCTCTGTCCATTCAGCCCCTGCTGATTGTCGGAAATCAGCCTTGGACTCTGTTTCGCCCTCCGATTCCTTTGCCCAGCTCCCCCCCCACACCCCCTGTCGACTCGCAAACCCCCAGGATCTGCGGTCATTTTACCAGGGGGCGTTCCCGCTGCCGTCACGGGGAGCGCTAGCCCCAATATCGAGAGCTGGACATGTTCGGGAACACCACCTCAGCTTTTCCTCCTTCCAGCTTCGCTGGGTTCCCGCCCTCCCGGGACTGGCCTGTCCCATCCTGCGGCATTGTCTCGAAACGCCTCCCCAGGTCGAGCAGCTCGATGTTTAACGTAACCCGGCTTCGGTGAGAAGAACCTCAGGAGGGAGAGCTTTCCCCGCCGGGATGTGGGAATCTCCATCTCTCGGGCGATTCCGCCCCATGTAGTTTTTCTTGGGGGGGGGGAAAAAAAACCCGGGCGGTGTGCCTGTTTCATGAGTCCTTTCTGCCTCCCCCAACCCCTCGCCGTCCGTCCCAGCAACCCCTCCCACTGCAGCTGTTTGGCAGATAAAACCGTGAAAGGGGCGACATCGAGTTGTGAGTGAGCAATGCAAGTCTTGCCTCCGGCCTGTCTCTCTCTCTCTCTCTCTCTTTCTCCGACCCCACCCACCAGGTCGCCACGGGGCAGCCTCACGAAGGCTCCAGCTATTCCGCCAGGAAGGATGCGCAGATGGCGGTCAACCGGGTGGAGTACACGCACGTCAAAGTCCGAGACCTAGCCAGGTCCTGCGACCAGATGCTGGAGCAGCCGTGAACAGGACTGTGGGGAGGGGGGTGGTGGGGGAGGGGGCAAGGGGAGTCTGGGAGGTCGGGGGTGGGGGTGGTCAATGAGGTTTGTGAGGAACCTTTCTCTCTCTCCCCCCTCTTCCCCCCCCCCACCCCCATCGATCTCTACATCCTTTGCTCTCCACCCCACACCCCCCTCCCCTCCCCCAGTTTGTAGACTGTGGAGCCTCCCCAAACCTTCATCCCCGCCCCTCCCCTGCCTCCAGGTCTGGGGGGGTATTGGGGGTGGGGAGGGGGGAATTGCTTGGGCAAGCGGCTCTTTCTTTCAGAAGGACCCTTCTGTCCTCAGCGTCATCTCAACGCTCTCACCCTACCCCACCTCACTCAGACCCTCGCCAAAGAGGGCATTTACTCGCACCCCACCCCTGTCTCTCTCTCGCTCTCTCTCNTCTCTCTCTCTCTGTTTCTCTCTTTGCCCTCTCTTTATCTCTGGCTTTCTTTCTCTCTCCCTTCATTCCTCTCTCTTTCACTCTCTTCAACCCCTCCATCACCCCCAGCCCTAACTCTGTCAGCCCCACTCTGCCCCTAACCCTCCCAGCAATGCTGGCTCTTCCCTGTGGCCCTCACTACCCCTTGGGGGTGGGGGGGGGTTGGGTGGTTGGCTATGCGATCAGACATCGGCAAATGTGGACTTAAGTCTTGGTTGATTTTCTGATCCATCGAACGCAGTCTCTCTCCGTCCGTCCATCCATCCCTCCACTCTCTCCCGCTCTCTCCGTCCCTCCCTCTCTCACCCTCCCTTCCTCTCTCACCCTCTCTCCTCTTTCCCTCACTCCGTCCCTCCCTGCTCTCTCGTATATTACTTGCAGCGGTTAGTGAGCCTATGGATGTGGTACTCAGATGTTGCTGTATCCATGCTGTTATTTTGATGTTACAGTATTGTTTTGTACTCGGGTTTCTGTGTCCGAAGACCAGGAGAGACCCCTAGCCCCCTCTTCCAGAATAAACAGCCTGCAGCATGTCTCTCAGATCCTGTCCCCTTTGTATCCCTCCCTGATCCACTTCACAAAATCACCACCGGTTTCGTGAGTGTGTATGTGCAAATGTGCACGTGCATGTGTGCCAGTGATGGGTGCACTGGTGGTCTTTCAGACAGTGCTGGCGTATGGGGTCATGGGGAAACGGACATTGGTACCCGAGCTGGGGCTGGCATGATGGGCTGAATGGCCTCCTGTGTCAAATGCTTCCTTGAAAGCAACATCACCACATCAGGGTGGTGAAAGAAGCGTTTAGCTTGTCTTCATTGCTGTGACCTTTGAGTATAGGAGTTGGGGACGTCATGTTGAGGTTGTACAGGATGTTGGTGAGGCCTGTTCTGGAGCACTGTGTCCAGTTATAGGGAGGATAAACTGAAGAAGGTTTGGAAGAGATTTACCAGGGTTGGAGGGTTTGAGTTATTAGGAAAGGCTGAACAGGCTGGGGCTGTTTTCCCTGGAGCATCAGAAACTGAAGGGAGACCTTATTAAGGTTTATAAAATCATGAGGGACATGGATAGGGTGAATAAGCAAGGTCTTTTTTCTGGGGTAAGAGAGTCCAAGACTAGAGGGCATAGGGTTTAGGGTGAGAGGATAAAGATTTAAAAGGGCCCTGAGGGACAACTGTTTCACGCAGAGGGTGGTATATGTGTGGAACGAGCTGCCAGGGGAAGTGCTGGTCCGATTACAGCGTTTGAAAGGCTGTTGAGAGAGTGGTGCTGGAAAAGCACAGCAGGTCAGGCAGCATTCCTGATGAAGGGCTTTTGCCCGAAATGTCGACCCTCCTGCTCCTCGCGTGCTGCCTGACCTTGCTGTGCTTTTCCAGCACCACACTCTCGACTCTGGTCTCCAGCATCTGCAGTCCTCACTCTCTCCAACGTTTAAAAGGCATCTGGAAAGGTACGTGAATCGGAAGGGTCGAGAGGGATATGGGCCAAGTGCTGGCAAATGGGACTAGATTAGGTTGGGAATGTGGTCGGCATGGACGGAGTCGGGCCGAAGGGTCTATTTCTGTGCTGTCTGTCCAACTGCTGCCTCCTATTTGATGGCAGTGCAGCATTGAGGCCTTGCGTCACACAGTGAAGACTTGGACACAGTGGAGTCACCGACAGGATATCTGGGGATGTTCGCCGGGGAATGAGGGATTGGATTCCTGTTCGCGGATCCTTAAAGGATCAGGCCCGGAGCGGGTTTCTCTCCCGCGGTGTTAACACCAGGCCTCAGATTGTCAGAAGATGTGGTCCAGTCGGGTCCAATGTTGAGAGCAGGGGCTCTCTAACTCCCTCCTGAGGCTCAGTGGGTCAATACACTCAACCACCGATGGACCCTCTGTCCTAACCCATCATTTGTCCAAAATGGTTTGACCCCCCCAGGCGGATAAAGAGATGGCAGGACCGCTGAAGGGCTTGCGACAATATTGAGGGGGAAATCGGGAATGGGAATTCCAATATGCAGAGGGATCTGGGGGACTTGGAGCATTAAGTGGCAGAATGTTTATGAACCGATAATCAGGAAGGCTAATGGGAGTCTTACGTGAGGGTTTGACCACAAAGACTACTTTGTTTCTACACAGTTTAAAAACCACCCAACACCAGGTTATAGTCCAACAGGTTTAACCGGAAGCACTAGCTTTCGGAGTGCATCATCATGATGAAGGAGTGGCACTCTGAAAGCTAATGCTTCCAATGGGCTGTAACCTGACATATGGTTTTTAACTTTGTCCACCCCAGTCCAAACACCAGCACTTTCACATTTTGTTTATACAAGACGTTGGCGAGACCACATCTCCAAGGTAACGCAGTTTTTGGTCTCCTTGTAACAGATGTCAACGTGTTGGTGGTGGTTCGGGGAATGCTTTACCAGGTTGGTACCTGGAACCAACAGGTTGTCCCACGTCGATAGGTTAGATGGATTGTAGTTGTTTGCACTGGAGTTGAGCAGTGTGGATGGGGGTGGGATTTAATCAAAGGGACATGGCAAGGAGGATTTGAAAGCCAGATGTTGGCGGGAGGAATCCGGAGCCATTTGAAATGCCGTGCCTCCCTTTTCAGGCAGAGTTCAGGAGACGTTGTCTTACTCTCAGGAGTTTGAGAGACTTTGGAAAGCCCTGCCTCAGAAAAGGCAGCGCAGGTGTTGAGTATTTTCAAGGCACGGGGTAGAAAGATTCCAATGGGCAGGGAAGGTTGAGCGTCGTCAGTGGAAATGCAGAATATGGAACGCAAAGCGATCACAATCTGGTGGACGAACAGAGCAAGGTTGACTGACTGAATGGACTATTCCCGCATGAAGTCCAAAAACTCGCCAATGATTTGTTTATGATGCAGGAATAATTTATTAAGCTGGAATACTGCAATTACATCATCCACCATCGATATAGAAACCAATTGGAGTCCAACTTGACTCAACCCAACCCAATAACTCCCACCCCCTCTGGAGTTCAGCTCCGCCTATCTCCCAGGAAAACAAATGACTTTAACTCAATTCAGGCCCAACACCCAACTGACCTCAACCCAACTCATTGGAGATAAACCCCACCCCAACCTCATTGACATTTACAGGTGAAGGACCCAACTCTTCAGTTGCCTTCCTTGTTCGAACCTCGCTCAGAGAAGGGCTGGATTGAGGTGCTGACCGACTCTTCAATGTCCTCAGTGGCAGGTTTGCATCTTCACTCTCACTGTCGGAAGAGAAGTAGAAAGTGGGACCTATTTGTGTTTGCGGTGTCTGGTTAATGAGGAAGAGTTCATGGTAATCTTTAGGAGGGTCCCTCAGCCATTCTGACCGTGATTCAGTCCTACTACAGCAACTTATAGGCACAATGTAGGGGGCACAAAGACTATCGTGCTTTCTGATGAAATGTCCGAGTCAATACAGCCCACTCCCAAGACTATTGCAATCACTCAGCTGGTTGTGAGCTCTGTCTGGGCTCATTACAATGGGAAAACCCAACTGAATCGATGCACTGGAGCTAATTCACGAGGTCTCCAGAGTAGGATGTTACTGAATGGATCACAATCGTTCCCCAGGGCTCTGCAGTCCGATAACCAGCAGGAGCCTTCTCCTGAGGGATAGCATTGTTTGTGTGAATGGTCACCAGTGAGCAGGGTAGTCCACAGGGTCATGGTGTAACAGGGATGGGGAGGAACATGTGGCGTGCTCGATCCGAACCAGACGAAAGGGGTGCTCCTGTTTATCTTAACTAATTCCATGAGAAGCGAATGGGGGCGGACAATTACGCCCGCAAGGATTCCACGCTGGGAGACAGGTTCCTGAAAACGAGGAGAGAAATATCCAATTAGTGTCTTCGTAACCGATTTGAGGAGCGTGAAGGGGGTCGGGTGTAGGGTAAGTATGGTTCACGCTGCAACAGGGAAATTATCATGGCAGGCACGCAATCATGGGTGGGGGGAGGACAGTTTGTGACGCAGTGGTACTGTCCCTATCTCTGAGCCAGGAGGCTGTGTTTAAATCCCACCTGCTCCAGAGTGAACATCTCTGATTTGGTCAAGTGCAAAGCAGGTGCTCGCAGTGACGTTGGAGAGGTTGGGGGTCAGGGGCACTGGCAGGGGCTGGCAGATTCAAGAGGCCGAGTGGCTTCCTGCCTTTTCTCTCTCTCTCTCTCTTTCTTTCTCTCGGTCTTTCTTTCTTTCTTTTTTTTTCTTTCTCTTTCTCTCTCTCTCTCTCCCTCTCTCTCTCTCTCTTTCTCTTTCTCTCTCTCTCTCTCTCTCTCTCTCTTTCTCTCTCTCTTTCTCTCTCTTTGATATCTATTAGAACTGACTTGCAGTGGCTCAAAGTGGTCAGAGCATTATGGCTGTCATCGAAGCTGGTAACAAACTTCCCATGGTTTCAAAATCGTAAATGATAGAGTAGGTACGAGGTCTGATGACACTGTTGGAGTACTGATGTTGTTGTTAATCACATTAACTCGGCAGGAGTTGACTGAATTTATATTGTCTCTTTCTGAATCTCAAGATGTCTCTCTGGGCAATATGTCTCCAATAAACAGCAATGTGACAATGCACAGGGATCATCTGTTTTGATTTAAATTGGAGTCCAGCCTTGGTCAACAGCCAGTGTGGAGTTTGCACATTCCCCTATGATTGTGTGGGCCCCCTCCAGGTGCTCTGGTTTCCTTGCACAGTTCAAATATTTGTGGGTTAGGTGGGTCATTTGTGCGAAATTGTCCACAGTGTCCAGGATTGTACAGAATAGGTGGATCAGCCATGGGAAATGCAGTGGTACAAGGATGGAGTGCTCCAGGTGGGATGCTCTTTGGATGGTTGGTGGGGTTTGATGGGTCAATTCTCTCATGCCACACTGTTGGGATTCTATTCTATGATTGAGGATAAAGGCTATTCTATGATTGAGGATAAAGCAGGGTGTCCTTGGAGAAGGAGCATGTGGTATGTATCAATGCTCTCGATGCCTTTAGATGGGGTACTGGGCTAATGGTCGGATACTTGGTAGTGTGGATGAGCAGAGGGATCTTGGTGTCCATGTACACAGATCTCTGAAAGTTGCCACCCAGGTAAATAGTGCGGTGAGGAAGGCATATGGCGTACTGGCTTTTATTGGTAGAGGAATTGAGTTCCGGAGTCCTGAGGTCATGATGCAGTTGTATAAGACTCTGGTGCGGCCGCATCTGGAATATTGTGTGCAGTTTTGGTTGCCATACTATAGGAAGGATGTGGAGGCACTGGAACGGGTGCAGAGGAGGTTTACCAGGATGTTGCCTGGTATGGAAGGAAGATCGTATGAGGAAAGACTGAGACACTTGGGGCTGTTTTCATTAGAGAAAAGAAGGTTTAGGGGTGACTTGATTGAGGTGTACAAGATGATTAGGGGGTTAGATAGGGTTGACAGTGTGAACCTTTTCCCGCGTATGGAGTCGGGTATTACAAGAGGGCATAGCTATAAATTAAGGTGGGGGGGGTAGATATAGGACTGAAGTTGGGGTAGGTTCTTCACTCAGCGAGTCGTACGTTCATGGAATGCCCTGCCAGTAGCAGTGGTGGACTCTCCCTCTTTATGGGCATTTAAGCGGGCATTGGATAGGTATATGGAGGATAGTGGGTTAGTGTAGGTTAGGTGAGCTTGGATCGGCGCAACATCGAGGGCCAAAGGGCCTGTACTGCGCTGTATTCTTCTATGTTCTATGTTCTATGTCGCGTGTGTAGGTTTCGGACACAGTGAAGAACAACAAGTGTGTAAATCTTTATTTATATTCCACCACCTGGAAGAAAGGAAACACCCGAGTGGCCAGTGACAAGCAGTGCCCTTCACATCAAAGGGCAATGCTGTGTGAGATAGATTTTTAATTAGTAATGGATGGGTGATTCCAGAACGGGGGCGGGGGGAGATGGTTCACATTAGACACCATTCGCAGCATCAGGAAGCCCCTCTTAAATGCGGAGGTAGAAATCCTTCCACCCAATAAATGTTGGGGTTCGATGGGATGAATGGCCTCTTCCTGTTCCTAGTTCTCACGTTCCGATTGGCCCGTGATCTCGTCGAGTGGGCTGGTAGATAAGAGAGGCTGAGTGGCCTCCTGCTTCCCCCCCCCCCCTTCACCCCTCCCCCGCAACCCGATGGCCACCGAAAGCTGAGCTCTCTCTTCACCAGTCACAGCTTCCGCTCTGTGTGATTATTATCCCCCCCCCACCACCACCACCACCACGTTACGCTGTTGGGGTAATACAGACATTGGAGGTGAGGTAGGCACGAGGGAGACCTCCCGATCACCACGTCCCTTGTTCTCGACTTGACTGCCAATGGAAGTCCTGGGGGTGGGGGAATATGTCGATCGTATTGAGGGCTACTGCAGGCTGCAGCGCAACATAGACAGGGTGCAGAGCTGGGCTGAGAAATGGCAGATGGAGTTCAACCTGGATAAAACGCGAAGTGATGCATTTTGGAAGGTCGAACATGAATGCTGAATAAACGATTAAAGACAGGATTCTTGACAGTGTGGCGGTACAGAGGGATCTGGGTGTGCAAGTACATAGATCCCTCAAAGTTGCCTCCCAAGTGGAGAGGGTTGTTAAGAAAGTATATGGTGTTTTGGTTTTCATTAACAGGGGGATCAGGTTTAAGGGCAGTGAGGTGAAGCAGGATGGTCTGTGCTAGAGGTGTGTCAGGGTGCACTGAGAGCCGGAAGGGGCTTAGGGGTGCCTTAGAGTGGCCAGAAATTGGGAGGGTTGGTGTGTTGCTGGGGTTCTGTATTTTATGCACTGTTATTTATGTAATTGAACTATATGTACTTACTGGGGCGGCACGATGGCTCAGTGGTTAGCACTGCTGCCTCACAGTGCCAGGGACCCGGGTTCAATTCCTGAGGCAGCTGTCTGTGTGGAGTTTGCACATTCTCCCCGTGTCTGTGTGGGTTTCCTTCGGGTGCTCCGATTTCCTCCCACAGTCCAAAGATGTGCGGGTCAGGTGAATTGGACATGCTAAATTCCCCGTAGTATTAGGTGCATTAGTCAGGGGGAAATGTCGGGGTGGGATGCTCTTCGGAGGGTCGGTGTGGACTTGTTGGGCCGAAGGGCCTGTTTCCACACCGTAGGGAATCTAATCTAATCTTACTGTTTTGTAATGATGGCAAGTGGGATTTGAGGTGTGTCCTCATTTCCTGAAAACTGGTTGAGCAGTTTTCGGGTTTAGGGCCAGGCTTTGCTGTTCCTCTCCCTTGTAGATTTTTAGATTAGATTACATTACAGTGTGGAAACAGGCCCTTCGGCCCAACAAGTCCACACCGCCCCGCCGAAGCACAACCCACCCATACCCCTACATTTACCCCTTACCTAACACTACGGGCAATTTAGCATGGCCAGTTCACCTGACCCGCACATCTTTGGACTGTGGGAGGAAACCGGAGCACCCGGAGGAAACCCACACAGACACGGGGAGAACGTGCAAAGTCCACACAGTCAGTCGCCTGAGGCGGGAATTGAACCCGGATCTCTAGCGCTGTGAGGCAGCAGCGCTAACCATTGTGCCACCGTGCCGCCCACAGTAAAATTGCTGTTTCTCTGTGTACTGCTGTTAATGTTAATTGTTTTGTAAACGGTGCATTGTTTAATGAAAAAAGAGTCACGAGGTGTTGCTGCAGCTCTACAAGTCCCTGGTGAGACCACACTTGGAATATTGTGTCCAGTTCTGGTCGCCCTCCTATAGCAAAGATGAGGAGGCTTTGAAGAGGGTGCAAAGGAGGTTTACCAGGATGCTGCCTGGACTGGAGGGCTTGCCTTACGAGGAGAGGTTGACTGAGCTCAAACTTTTTTCTCTAGAGACAAGGAGGAGGTGTACAAGCTAATGAGAGTCATCGATAGCCAGAGACTTTCCCCAGGGCAGGATTGACTGCAGGAGGGGTCATAGTTTTAAGGTGTTAGGAGGAAGGTATTGAGAGGATGTCAGAGGGAGGTTCTTTACGCAGAGAATTGTGAACGCATAGAATGCGTTGCCATCGAGGCTGGTGGAAGCCGAGTCATTGGGGACATTTAAGCAACTGCTGGACATGCACATGGACCGCAGTGAATTGAGGGGAGTGTAGGTTAGGTTATCTTATTTTAGGTTAGGATTAATCCTCGCACAATATTATGGGTTGAAGGGCCTGTACTTTTCTATGATCTATAAGTTTCCCCCTCGATTCCGCTCCCCACCCCCACTCATTAACCATAGATGCTTGGAGGGGTCCACACTGAGTGCTCATGGGAAAGATGGCTTCTCTTGCGGAAGGATCTAGAACGGGGGCGGTGGCTGTTTCACCACCAAGGGGTTTTTTTTTCACCGCAGCCCCCAGGGATCCGGTGGGTTCCTTCCTCGTTGGAATGTTCCGGCAAGGCTAGCATTTACTGCCCAGTTTCCCTTTGCCACTCTTATGGCTGATCGGCTTTGGGGGGAATCACTTTGGAGGTCGGTCAGGAGGTTGACTGCCACCAGAGATTTCAGACGGTGGGGTCTCCTTCCGATTCTGTTTGCACCCCACCAACCACCACCACCGTATCCCAGGATGCTCCCAGGACACTGGAGGCGCTATGTCAATGCAGGCAACTGTCAGTTGCCCAGCTTTACTTGCTGAGCCGGGTGGGGGTGGGGGTGTGTCTCAGTGGCACCAACCCCTTCCTCCCCACCACCCCTCCCTCTCATGGCTCTAACTTCCCGCCCCAGTCCGGGGATCGGGCACCAGACCCCAAGGCTGGTACCACGCTGTCTGAATGGGGGGGCACCTTTTCAAGGTGTGACATTAAACAGAGCCTCCCCTCCCCACCAGCTCAGAGAGGGTCCATCGAAAACCATTCCCCCCCCCGTCCCCCAGTGCACGGCGTATGGACGTCAGGGCACGAAATGATCTGGCTGGTACAGTCTCACTCGGCCGGGGTATCAGGGAGGGGGCACTGTCGGGTAGTTGAGTGAATTCGGGGCACCGCAAACCACGCCACGGTCTCACAGGGTGGTGAGGCGAGTGGGCCGAATGGCCTACTGCAGATCCTAGTTCCTGTCTCGCAGGGGGGGGGGGGTGGAGGAGGAGGAGGGGGTGATGGTTATTGCGTCGGTGTTTGTGGGAACCTCCTGTGTGCGGATTGACTCCCGTGTCCCCCCCCCCCCGCCACCACAATCACCGTGCCATCTCTCGTAACTGCCAGCAGTTAAAAACAACCCCATTGCCAATTCATTACAGACGGGCAAAAGCCGTGATAGGGAATGGTGAGATGGCGGGGAGGGGGGGGGGGGGGGGGGGGGGAGAGAAGGGAAGGGACTAAACCAGCACAGAAACAGACGCTTCCGGCCCAACTCGTCCATGCTGACCAGGGTTCCCAATCCAAACCCCATTGGCCCACAGGTGGAAGTTGGTACTGCAGATCTGGATATTAGAATCAAGATTAGAGTGGTGCTGGAAAAGCACAGCAGGTCAGGCAGCATTTGCCCGAAACATCGAATTTCCTGCTCCTCGGATGCTGCCTGATCTGCTGTGCTTTTCCAGCACCACCCCACTTGGCCCATATTCCACAGAGCACTTCCTATTATACACCCATCCAGATGCCTTTTAAATGTTGTCATTGTACCTGCCTCCACCATGCTGCCTGATTTGCTGTGCTTTTCCAGCACCACCCCACTTGGCCCATATTCCACTGAGCCCTTCCTATTCATACACCCATCCAGATGCCTTTTAAATGTTGTCATTGTACCTGCCTCCACCACTGCCTCTGGCAGCTCATTCGATGCACGCAGCACCCTCTGTGTGAAAAAGTTTCCCCTGAGGTCGCTTTTAAACCTTTCCCCTCTCACCCGAAACCTATGGTGGTTAGCACTGCTACCTCACAGCGCCAGGGACCTGGGTTCGATTCCAGCCTCGGGCGACTGTCTGTCTGGAGTTTGCACATTCTCCTCGTGTCTGCGTGGGTTTCCTCCGGGCGCTCCGGTTTCCCCTCTCAGTCCAAAGATGTGCAGGTTAGGTGAATTGGCCATGCTAAATTACCCATAGCGTTAGGTGCGTTAGTCAGAGGGAAATGGTGGTTTACTCTTCAGACGGTCGGTGTGGACTTGTTGGGCCGAAGGGCCTGTTTCCACATTGTAGATAATCTAATCTAATCTATGCCCTCTAGTTTTGGAGCAGGAAGATGAAGCACTGTATTCCCTCCCTCCTTGGTCTCTCTCTCTCTCTCTCAAGGCAAGAGTGTTGCTGGACACAGCACATTCCAGTAGGTAGGATAGTGAAGATGGTATTTGCTAGACTTACCATTACTGGTAAGTGTATTCAGTACAGGAGTTGGTGCGGCTGTACAGGACATTGGTGAGGCCACTTTTGGAATATTGCGTACAATTCTGGTCTCCCTGCTGTAGGAAGGATGTTGTGAAACTTGAAAGGGTTCAGAAAAGATTTACAAGGGTTTGGAGGGTTTGAGCTGCAGGGAGAGGCTGAATAGGCTGGGGCTGTTTTCCCTGAAACATCAGAGGCCGAGGGGTGACCTTATAGAGATTTATAAAATCATGAGGGGTGTAGTTAGGATGAGTAGGCAAGGTCTTTTTCCCTAGGGGGGGAGATTCTAAAGTAAAGGGCATAGGTTTGAGGTGGGAGGGGAAAGATTTAAAAGGGACCTAAGGGGTAACTTTATCACACTGAAGGTGGTGCTTGTATGGAACAAGCTGCCAGAGGAAGTGGTGGAGGCTGGTATAATTACAACATTTAAAAGGCATCTGGATGGGTACATGGATAGGAAGGGTTTAGAGGGATATGAGCCAGGTGCTGGCAGGTGAGACTAGGTTAATTCAGGACCGAAGGCTCTGTTTCTGTGTTGTACATATCTATGATTCTATGGAACTCAGCTTGTACATAACTGCAGGAGAGGACCAGACCAGACATAAATAGTAAGCAGGACAGAGTACAACCCTCCATCGGATGCTCACTCACACATAGTGATGCAAAGTATGAGAACAAACCTTCCAGCTCAGCGAGCAAATGTACATCCTGACTGGGCAGAGACTCAGGTGAGGAACCCTCCCCGTTCACTAAAAGGCCCGGGCCTGTTTATAACCAGCCTGGCCACGCCCTGGAGCAGAATCCAGAGTATGATGCTGGAAACTGTCAGGCAGCATCTGAGGAAGCAGGCCGAAGGCCTTCATCAGGAAATCTCCCGCTCCTTGGATGCCGCCTGACCTGCTGTGTTTTTCCAGCACCACTCACTCAACTCTGATTTCCAGCATCTGCAGTCCTCACTTCCTCCTCTGCCCTGGAGTAGACCCACCAGGGGTACATTCAGAGTGGGAAGGGACAAAATCAGCGCAGAAATAGATCCTTCAGTCCACACCGACCAGAGGTCCCAAACTCTGAATATCTCACCCCTCCCCCCCCCAAAAAAAAACCCTCACGGCAGACTGAAGCTAAGGAGTCGAATTGCAACCCCAAAACACAACGGAAGGTTTCTCAAATAACTGAAATGGGAGTTATTTTATTTCATTCAAAGATAGATTTTTGACCACTAAATGGATTCAGGGTTACGGTGAGCTGGTGGGTAAATGGAAGATGCGAGGATTGCAGAGATCAGAGTCAAAGAGTGTGGTGCTGGAAAAACACGGCAGGTCAGGCAGCATCCGAGGAGTAGGTGAGTTGATGTTTCAGGCAAAAGCCTTTCATCAGGAATGTAGGGGGTGCCAAGGGGGCTGAGAGATAGATGGGGGGGTGGAGGGGAGGGCTTGGTTGGGAATGTAGCTG
>NC_057757.1:4444772-4447394 GCF_004010195.1 Chiloscyllium plagiosum
ATATGAATAGGAAGGGTTTGGAGGGATATGGGCCGGGTGCTGGCAGGTGGCTGTATTCCTGATGAAGGGCTTTTGCCCGAAACATCGATTTTGCTGCTCCTCGAATGCTGCCTGAATTGCTGTGCTTATCCAGCACTACTCTAATCTAGAATCTGGTTTCCAGCATCTGCAGTCATTGTTTTTACTTTGCTGAGGGGTGGGACTAGATTGGGTTGGGATATCTGGCCGACATGAACGGGTTGGACCGAAGGGTCTGTGTCTGTGCTGTACATCTCTCTGACTCTGTTGAATGGTGATGGAGGGGGCCTGAGGGGCCGAATGGCCTCATCCTGCTCCTGTCCTGAGGAGCGTGAAAGTCCGGAAGCAACGCGGACGTGGTCCAGGGACTCCACAACACCACAGTGAGGCTGGGAATCCGTGAACCGCGGCAGCATTGAGGGTCCATGAGCGAATACGGCAGTTACCCCACCCCCCCCCCCCCACCCCCTCCCCAAGCTGCTGAAGGATGGACTTACCGGGAAAAGCCAGGGGTCAGTATTTACCATGGTGACCTTTGGGCTCACAGTCTCCTTTGTGACATATGTAGCTGGGAGGGCAGTCTTTGTTGGTTGTGCAATAACCTGCAGGGGAACAAGGTGAGGTCAGGTTGGCGGCGTTTGGTATCCCGCGGGCATGTGTGGGGTAGGGCCTGAATTCAGCTAGCCCCTCCCACACTGACACCAGGAGTCCCTGTCAACTCCCCCACCCCGACAACGCCTAGGGGAAAGGCAGGAGAAACCACTATGACCCCGCCCCACAGGGAGGAGGAATGGGCACCGCATACCAGCCCGTCGCCAACCCTCTCCCCCCAGCACACCCCTTGGCGGTGCCATTCAAATGTGCAAGCTGCGTTTCCACATGGATGTCAAGCTCTATTTCCATTTCCACACCACGTCGTTTCCAAATTGTTCCACTCCATGTTAGATTCCAAAGGTTGGGTGTTCCCCACTCCCCTCCGTTCCCCACCCCGCACCTTCACTGTCACCATCCCCACGACCAGCATTTCATTGGAAAGACAGCCAAACCCGTCCCCCGAACATGCCATTGTACCATTTTGACCCTGTAGTTAGTTCAGTCGCCAACCACAACGTTGCGCCATCTTGGAGAGCGAGGGCATTGGGAAGTATCAGTAATTGGCTGGAAGATCCAAATATCTCAGTCCGTCTGGGGTGGATGAGTGAGGACGGAGTGCAGCGATGGTAAGGACAGATGGATTTTGAGTCCAGTACATGGTGCTGGAAAAGGACAGCAGGTCAGGCAGCATCGAAGGAGCAGAAAAGTCAACTCTCGACTCTCAGCTCCAGCATCTGCAGTCCTCACTTTCACCCTCACTTTTGGATTTTGAGGCAGGACTGGGATAAAATATCAGGAGGAAACGCAGGCAGGTTCATAGTTCTTTGAAACCGCAGTCGCAGGTGGACAGGACAGTGAAGGAGGCATTTGGCAAGTTTGCCTTTATTGGTCAGTGCATTGAGTATAGGAATTGGGAAGTCATGTTGTACGGGCCACTGTTGGAATAATGTGTTCAATTCTAGTCTCCATGTGAGAGGAAAAAGTCAGAGGTCACACACGACACCAGATTATAGCCATGGAGTCATAGAGATGTACAGCACGGAAACAGACCCTTCGGTCCATGCCAACCAGATATCCCAACCCAATCTAGTCCCACCTGCCAGCACTTGCCCCATATCCCTCCAAACCCTTCTTATTCATATACCCATCCAGATGCCTCTTAAATATTGCAATTGTACCAGCCTCCACCACTTCCTCTGGCAGCTCATTCCACACACGTACTACCCTCTGGGTGAAAACGTTGCCCCTTCGGTCCCTTTTATATCTTTCCCCTCTCACCCTGAACCTATGCCCCCTAGTTCTGGACTCCCCGACCCCAGGGAAAAGACTTTGTCTATTTATCCTATCCATGCCCCTCATGATTTTATAAACCTCTATAAGGTCACCCCTCAGCCTCCGACGCTCCAGGGTAAACAGCCCCGGCCTGTTCAGCCTCTCCGTTAGTCCAACAGGTTTATTTAAAATCACAAGCTGCTCCTTCAGTTAACATGGAACTGAGTTGACAGAAAGGTCAAGCATGGTTTATTGAATGGTGGAGCAGATTTGATGGACCGAATGGCTTACGACTGGTTGTACCAAAGCCCACAACCGATGTCCACGGTCCCGATGAAGGAGCACCGCTCCGAAAGCTTGTGATTTCAAGAGAGCCTGTTGGACTCTCACCTGCTATTGTGTGACTTCTGACCTTGCCCCGCCTGGTCCAACCCTGGCACCACCCCACCGTGGCTGCTATCCGAAGGATGTTGTGAAACTTGAAAGGGTTCAGAAATGGTTTGGACAGGTGTTGCCAGGGTTGGAAGGCTTGAGCTATAAGGAGACGCTGAATGGGCTGGGGCTGTTTTCCCTGGAGCGTCGGAGGCTGAGGGGTGACCTTATAGAGGTTCATAAAAAATCGTGAGGGGCATAGATAGAATAAACAGACAGGGTCTTTTCCCTGGGGTGTGGGAGTCCAAACTAGAGGGCATAGGTATAGGGTGAGAGGGGAAAGGTTTTAAAGGGACAACTTCTTCA
>NC_057757.1:4447894-4480394 GCF_004010195.1 Chiloscyllium plagiosum
GCCTAACCAATGTCCTGTACAGCCACAACATGACCTCCCAACTCCTACACTCAGTCTTCTGACCAGTAAAGGGAAGCATACCAAATGCCTTCTTCACTAACTTATCTATCTGTGACTCTACTTTCAAGGAGCTATGAACCTGCACTCCAAGGTCTCTTTGTTCAGCAACACTTCGTAGGAATTTACCATTAAGTGTATAAGTTCTACCCTGATTTGCCTTTTCAAAATGTAGCCCGTCACATTTAGCTAAATTAAACTGCATCTGCCATTCCTTGGCCCATCTGATCAAAATCCCATTGTCCTCTCAGGTACCTTTCTTCTCTGTCCACTACACCTCCAATTTTGGTGTCATGTGCAAAGTTACTAACTATACCTCCTATGTTCACGTTCAAATTGTTTGTATAAATGCCAATAAGCAGTGGACCCAGCATCGATCCTTGTAGCACAAAACTGGTCAGAGACCTCCAGTCTGAAAAGTAACCTTCCACCACCACCCTCTGTCTTCTACCTTTTCCAGCCAGTTCTGTATCCACATGGTCAGTTCTCCCTGTATTCCATGTGAAATGACCTTGCTAACCAGTTTACTATGAGGAACATTTTCACGCATCTTACTGAAGTTCATACAGGTTACATCCAAAACTCTGCCCTCAATCCTCTATGTTACTTCTTCAAAGAACTCAGTCAAGTTCGTGAGACATGATTTCCCAAGCACAAACCCATGTAGACTATCCCGAAACAATGCTTGCCTATCCAAGTACAGGTAAATCCTATCCCTCAGGATGCTGTCTAACTGTTGAATTTTCTCCCCATCTCAAAAACAGTCCATGCATCTATTCTTCCTACCAATGCGCATGACCTCACACTTCCCCATATATTCCTCCACTGACACTTGTTTGCCAGCTCTCTTAACCTGCCCAAATCCTTCTGCAGCCTCCTCAATTCTGCCTGTCCCTCTACCTATCTTTGTATCATCTACAAACTTAGCAAGAACACCCTACTTTCCTTCACCTGGAGCGTTAATGTCTAAAGTGAAAAGTTGTGTTCTTAACACTGAGCCTTGTGGAACACCACTTGTCACCGGCTGCCATCCTGAGAAGGATGCCTTTGTCCCCATTTGCTCCTGCTCCTAGTCGTTTCATATTTGTATCAATTTTGAAAATGTGTTTGGTTATTCACGGGTATTTTCAGGAAGCATGTGGACACAGTAAAGCACACCGACGATCTGTGACTATCTTCAGAACTGGGATCTCCTGACATGAGGTAAATCCCAGATTTCAACATTGAGAACTGATGTTATCTTTGCTAGTCGAGATGAGTAATAGACATGAGACTAAAAGGGAGATGTATTTAATACATAGATGAGTCACAATTTCACACGACGGGGCATGATGCTTCACCAGTTGAATTGTCACATTCTAATTTTATTTAGAAAGAAGTTTTTTTAAAAAAAAATGCATTCATGAAATGTGGGTGTCTCTGATCATACCAGAAGTGTTTGCCCATCCGTAATTAGACTGAGGTCAGTCAAGAGGCAAACACATTACCGTGGTTCTGGAGTAAGAACCAGTCATTCCCTTCCCTGTAGGTTGTCAGTGAACCAAAAGCTTCCTTCCCCACTAATCCACAACACTTTCATTAAGTCTCTTAATTCCCGATTTTTATTCAGATTCCACCATCTGCCCTGGCAGGATTTGAACTGCTATCCCCAGAATATTATTGGGTCTCTGCATTAATAATCTTGTGGTATCACTTGCTATGGGCCAGACTAAACACCCTCAAAATGTTTGAAGATCACCTAGACTCTAACTCGATCTTATTTTATCGGTAGATGTGAAGTCTGTGTTCCAGATGCAATGCGACAGGTCAAATTACTTGACATTAAGCAAAACACAATTTATTTAAACACTATTGTTAAAATACAGACAACAAAAAGAGGTATTTAGAATAATTTAATGATTGGAAACCTTAACTGAATAATCGATACAGTTCCCATTACTAATTAACTGTTCCAATATAGTAGTGTCCCATATACACACCCCTCGGCAAAAAGGCAAATTCAGACATAGATTCTCACATGCAGTTCTCCAATCCAGGAGGAAAATAAATCAGGGGGCAGGTTTATAACAGTAGCTTCACAAGTGGTGAGGAAAGAATTTGGCACGCTTGCCTTCATTAGTCAAGGCACTGAGTTCAGGAACAAAAACGGAAATTGCTAGAAATAAACCCTGTGAGAAATCAGTGCTAATGTTTCAGAGAGGTAAAAACAATGACTGCAGATGCTGGAAACCAGATTCTGGATCAGTGGTGCTGGAAGAGCACAGCAATTCAGGCAGCATCCGAGGACAGGCAAAATCGACGTTTCGGGATTCTTGTAGAGAGAGGAGGAAAACTTCTTCAAGGCAGGCATCCTTGCAAGAGGATTCGCAGTAGGGTTAAAATCAATGAGGTAAAAACAATGACTGCAGATGTTTCAGGTCCAGTGACCCTTCCTCAGAACTGATGTTAGCTCGGAAGAAAAAGTTGTTTTTATGCGGCAGATCATAGGGTGAGTGGGCAAGGCAGCTGGAAGCTCAGGATCTTCTTTGTGGAGAGAATGTGGGTGTTCTGCAAAGTGGTTACCCACTCCACCGTCCATTTCCCCAGCATAGAGGAGGCCACATTGTGAGCAGTGAATGCAGTAGACTAGATTGTGGGAAGTGTAGGTAAAGTACTGCTTCACCTGGATGGTGTGTTTAGGCCCTTGGATAATGAGGAGGGAGGATATTACACCTTCTGCGGTTTCAGGGGAAGGTACCGTGTGGCTGGGAGGGGGTGTGGGGTGGGAGTTGGGAGTGAAGGAGGAATAGACCAGGGTGTCCTGGTGGGAATGGTCCCTATGGAAGGCTGTCAAGGAAGGGGAGGGCAATACGTATCTGGTGGTGGCATCTTCCTGGAGGTGGTGGAAATGACAGCTAATGATCCGCTGGGTATGGAAACTGGGGGATGGTATTTAAGGGCAAGGGGGACCCTATCACTGTTGTGGGAGGGGAGAGAGACGGGGGTGAGGGCGGAAGCTTGGGAGATGGGGTTGCACCCGGCTGAGGGCACTGAAAACTACGGTGCTGGGAAATCCTTGTTTGAGGAAGAAAGTGGACATTTTGAAGGCTGCCTTGTCAAATTTGGCGTCATGAGACACGATGCGATGGAGATAGAGGAACTGAGAGGATGGAATAGAGACTTTACAAGAGGCAGGGTGTGAGGGTGTATCGTCAAGGTAATTGTGGGAGTGGGTTAGTGGATATTGGTGGCCAGTCTATCTCCTAAAATAGATATAGAGATGTCGAACACCCTCCCTTGGCAGCCTTCCGCTATGTCTGTTACCTCCAAAAAATAACCCTAAGCTTCCAGTTGACTGCCACTTTACACAGCACCCTGATCCCTGGCCAACATCTCCGTCTCAGACTCACTGCAGTTTTCCAGTGAAGCCCAGCACAAGCTGGAAGAACAGCATCTCATTTTCTGCTTGGGAACTCAACAGCTTTCTTAGCTCAAAATCAAATTCACCGATTTAAGGGTTTGAGCTCCTGATCCACACTTACCAGAGCCCCAACACACCAAGCCAAGTTATCACATGGTGTGCTACTACACACAACTCATTGTTTACTACTAACATTTCCTATTAGCAAATACTAATTCTCCCAGGCTGACTGTCATGCAGCCCCTTACCTGTCCAACAGTTTTTCTCTGCTTCCACCTATTGTTTACTCCTTAGACCTGCACCCCCACCCTTTTTTCTGCATGGAAACCACCATTTTCCGAGCTACCATCAGTTCTCAAGAAGACTCACTGCAGAAGAATCACTGAAAAGGTTTTTAAGTTTGTCTTTAAAACCACATGTAGAATGAAACATGAGTATCCAGTTCTCCCAGTTCAGTGTTTGGCTTTGGTTTGGTTTTTGCAAGCACTCAGTTTGAAACTGTTGTGAACCCATTGTCACAAAGCTGGTCCTTTTTTCTAAAAGCTGGTCCTTTTCTCAAGGATAACGTGTCCTTGTTTTTTTTTCCAGAGGGCTGTAACACAGCCCAGGCTGCGAATCAGCTGGTTAGGTACACAGATGAAAGAGTTTACTGAGAGGCCTTTCTGTTGATACATAAACAAATGAGACTTTCGGCCAAAGATTTCATGTTTTAGAAGTGACCTGTATAATGAAAGGGGAGTGGTCATTGATAAAAGCTGAAGGCTTGAGTATTAGTTCACTTCAGCAGTGGGCTGTGTAGAAACAGGCTGTTAGACTCTCTCTCCTGCTGCCCTTCTAACGTTGACCTGTAAGTCGCTGTTTCAGTTTTACTCTATGTTAAAGGGGTTTGTTTATTGGGACTGTTGCACGTATATTTCGGAACAGCATAGTTAAGTCTAGTTTGGATAGATTAAGTTCTGTGGGTATTCTATATTCTGTTCTTTGTGCTTCATTCCATAATTTTGTGCATAGATATTTGTCTGTTTTAAAACCTGGCAGTCAACCTAGCTAACTTACTCCGGGTAATTTTCACTGTACACTTACTGAAACAAATTGCTAAGGTATGGTCTGGGCTGCCTGCTTAAGGATGTTTTGGGTGGTCTGGCCGAGTCCATAACACCCAGAGAAGGTGCTAGGAACCCAAAGAAACAGCTCCATGCTGATTTTCTCTCTCTTTGGGGGGTGGTGTTTATGCAGATGTTGCAAGTATTTGGCACAGCATCATTAAGTTACGATAGAGTCAGTTGTGTTTTCAGATAGGTTAAATTATTCTAAATTCAGTTCTCTTTTGTTCATTCAGTAGTCTGTAAGTAAATTCTGTTGTGTTTAAAACGGAGCGGTTGGGTCAGCTGCCTCACTCCTGGAAATATTGCTTCCAGCAACTAGAACATTTTGGGTCTGGGTTATCTACTTCAAATGTCTAGAAGGGGCCTGGCCTGGTCCATAACACTGGATGTGAGGATATTGGAAGGGTGTTAAAAGAATATTTCTCTTCAGATTTTATTTTCAAAAAGAACACCACATTGGTGGAACCTTTTGGGTCTTAATTGATTGCAAGGGACCACTACCTAAAACAAAAAGTCAGAATCAGTATTTCTGACACTAAGGGATGCGTCCGCTAAATTTCCAGAGACGTTTCCATTCTGCAATATCACAACTAAAAGGATTATAGAAGAGTTACTCTTTTTTTTTAAACTGGATATGGACTACCCACAGAGATGTAATCACACCAATGGTCAAATTTTAAATGAACATTATTCAGGGAAGTTATGGATAATTTAGGAATAAAACAATAGAAATACACTGTGTAGGTAAATTATTGATTTATTTTCCAGAGGAAAATCAAAATGACCTGGAAGAGTTATAAAAATCGCAACTGGAGACATGTGGGAGTAAGCTGGGATGTACTTATTTTAATTATGCATGATGTAGATATTGGAAATGCTGCTCCAATTAAGCAACATCCTTATAGACTTAACCCTCTAAAGTTGGCGCAGGTTCAAAAACAGATTGAAAGCATGCCCAAAGACAACACAATGGAAGTGATTTGCAGTGACTGGAGCTCAACCTCATTAATATTGCCCAAACCAGATGGTGCCCAATGATTGTGTATGGACAATCACAGTTAAAATGCATTTACAAAGTCTGATTCATATCCGATTCCATGTTTGGAAGACTGCATTGAGAAGGTGGGATAAGCAACTTATATTTCTAAATTGGACTTTCGCAGATGATACTTGCAGGTACCTTTATCTGAAAGAGCAAAGACAATTTTGGCTTTTGTGGTACTGAATGAACTATATCAATTTAAGTTCATGTCATCTGGTATGATAAATGCGTCAGCCACATTTCAAAGCCTAGCAAATAAAGTCATTTCTGGAATAACAATTTATTGTGACTTTGATGAAGAAAGATGGAGGCATTTGTTGGTCGGACTAAATGGACTGAAATTGAATATAGCAGTCAATGTCTGTAAGGTTAGAGTCAATGTAATGTATATGTATTGCAATGTCTTAGTATAGGAAGACTGAGGTTTTTAAAAATGAAGCCATCTTTTTATATTGATGGTTCTTTTTTTAAGGCGGGGGAGGTGTGATGATGCTGTCACTTTAAAAAGGTTATTTTGTTCTGGGTGTTGTTTGCAGTGGGAGTCGAAGAGTGTGGTCCTGAAAAAGCACAGCCAGTCAGGCAGCATCTGAGGAGCAGGAGAGTCGACATTTCGAGCATAAGCTCTTTATCAGGAATGAAGTATGAGGTGGAAGGTGAGGCATTCTTCCTTCAGGTGTCAGGAGGTTAGAGATTGGAGGAGGAGGAGGAGGCCAAGGACTTGTATGGAATTGGCAGAGTTGTGGGGGGTGGGGTTTGGAGTGAGGTTGTAAAGGCAGAGGTGCCGAACCCCAACTGAAAATGGTTTAAGTAAACAACTTCTGAGGTCTTTAGCTTTTTTAATAAAAGTAATTGTAACTGGGGGTGGCCAGAGCAGACTTTCTAGTTTGTTTTTAGCTGAAACAGTCAGAAGCTGCTTGGGGTCCCAGAAAATCTGGGAGCTTCAGCAACTGATTCGTAGCTCCTACTTTCCCTGGGATCTCTCCTGACATTGTTTCCTCCTGGATTAGAGAACTGCATGTAAGTATTTGAATTTACATTTTTTGCCAAGGGATGTGTTTCTGGGATGTCACTATATTGGAACAGTTAATGCGTTAAAGGTACTGTATCTATTATTCAGTTAAGTTTTCCAATAGTTCAGTTTTTCTAAATTCCTGTTTGAATAAATTGTGTTTTGCTTAATGTCGAGCAGTTTGACCAGTCACATCACATCCAGAATGCGCACTTCACATCTACCGCTAAAATAATAAAAAGGTACCATCTAGTCAACCTCCTTAAAATTTTTCGAGGGAGTCTGGTATGGTGCATAACACCCTCTCTCTCTCTCTCCCCCTTTGTTTGATGTTCTGTCTCTCTCCCCTGTGTCTGACCTTCTCTCTGTCTCCCCGTGTTTGATCTTGTCTCTTTCACCCAATGTTTGACTTTCTCTCTCTCTGACCTTCTCTCTCTCCCTGTATATGGCCCATTTTGTCTCCCTGTGTTTGACGTTCTATCTCTCTCTCTCTCTCTCCGTGTTTGACATTCTCTCTCTACCTGGTTGACCCTTTTTCTCTCCTGTGTTTGATGTCTCTGTCTTGTGTTTGATCTTTATCTCTCTCCTGTTTGACTTTCCCTCTCTTTTGCGCTGTGTTTGACCTTCTCCCTCTATCCCTGTGTTTGATCTTCTCTCTCTCCCCTCATGATTGATGTTTTCCCTCTCTCCCATGTTTGACCTTCTCTCTTTACCCTCTGCCCATGGTGAACTTTCTCTTTCTCTGCTCCTTTCCCACTCCCTGCACAACCACAGGAGAAGCTGCCGTGGATGAGCTACATCTCCCCAGCTGCCAGCAAATGGGGAGATTATGGCCTAGTATTATTGCTGGACTCTTAACCCGAGTAATGTTCTGGGGACCTGATATCTAATCCTGACACGGCAGATGGTGGAATTTGAATTCAATAATATCTGGAATCAAGAGTCTGTGGTGACCAGGAATCCACTGTCCATTGTTGGGAAAACCCATCTGGTTCACTAATGTCCTTTAGGGAAGGAAACTGCTGTCCATACCTGGCTTGGCCTATATGTGACTCCAGACCTACAGCCAATGTGGTTGACTCTTAATTGCCCTCTAGAATTGGGCAATAAATGCTGGTTGTCCAGTGATGCTCTCATCCTGTTAATGCGTAAAATAAATAAATGAAACTCTGGACAATTCCATGCTTTTTCTTTAAGTTTGATTCCATTTTGAACTTCTTTTTTACTTCAGCACAGATTGTGGCCTCCTCACCTTGGAACTGGTCTGAAAGAAATAACTGCTTGCCTCTGCCCTCTGTTTCCTGTGTCTCAGTCAGATCCATATCCATGTTTCCTTTATCCCACTAACTCTGCAGAAAAGCCTCTGAAGTGGACTGTACCGGCTGCATTTTGGAAGCAGTTGTTCACTTTAGCTGCACATCCCTCACCAACACTCCCCATTGCCTTGACACAGAATCCAGCAAGTTAAGCTGAATTTGTCCGTAATAAATCTGTGGTGGCTTTCCTGAACCAACATGCCTGTACCTCGGGTTTTGTTTTTTTTGCTGCTAGAACATAGAACATAGAATAATACAGCTCAGAACAGGCCTTTTGGCCCTCGATGTTGCGCCGACCTCTGAACTATTCTCAGCTCGTCCCCCTACACTATCCAAAAATCATCCGTGTGCTTATCTAAGGATTGTTTAAATCTCCCTAATGTGGCTGAGTTGACTCCATTAGCAGGCAGGACATTCCACGCCCTTACCACTCTCTGTGTAAAGAACCTGCCTCTGACATCTGTCTTACATCTATCACCCCTCAATTTGTAGTTTGCTGTTTACCAATTATTTACTTATCTATGCTAGTTAACTCTGTGATCTGCCTTCATTGCTCGCAAGACAAAGTTTTTCACTCTGTCTCGGTATACATGACAATAAATTTAATTCAATTTAATTCAGTTCAATTCAATGCCCTTATTGATATGATTTATAATTGTGTTTCATTTCTGAAAGCATTTCCTTCCCACTTTTTCTGCTCTATCTTGGTCTCTCTCTCCCTTTAGCTCTGCATTTCTTTGCTCTGCCACTTCCTCTCATGGGAATGATGTGATTTTGCCTCCAACAGATTTGATGCAGTAATCCTTCCATTATCACTTGTAATATTATAAGAAACAAGAAGGTAGCTAGAGAAAGGGTTAATCCACTAAAGGATAAGGAAGGAAGGTCGTGTGTCGAACCTGAGAACATGAGTGAGATTCTGAATGATTTCTTTGCATCAGTGCTCACTGAGGAGAGTTACATGATGAATGTTGAGATTAGAGATAGAAGTTTGTTTACCCTGGATCACGTCGACATAAGGAGGGACGATGTGTTGCGTAGGCTGAAGATTATTTAGGTGGACAAGTGATCAGGACCGGATGGGATCTATCCCAGGTTGCTGAGGAAGGCGAGAGAGGAAATAGCTGGGGCCCTGACAGATATCTTTGTAGCATCCTTAAACACAGGTGAGGTGCTGGAGGACTGGAGGGTTGTGAATATTGTCCCCCTGTACAAGAAGGGTAGTAGGGATATTCTGGGTAACTACAGACCAGTGAGCCTGAGGTCAGTGGTGGGAAAGTTGCTGGAGAAGGTACTGAGGGATAAAAACTATTTATATTTGGAAAATAATGGGCTTATCAGTGATAGGAACATGGTATTGTGTGGGGGAGATTGTGCCTTACCAACTTAATAGAGTTCGTTGACGAAGTGACCAACTTGATAGATGAAGGGAGGGCTGTAGATGTCAAATACATGGAGTAAGGTGTTTGATAAGGTTCCCCATGGTAAACAGACGGAGAAAATGAAGTCACATGGTATGCAGGGTGTTCTAGCTAGGTGGATAAAGGAGACAGAGAGTAGTAGTTGAAGGTAGTTTCTTGAAATGGAGAAAGGTGACCAGTGGTGTTCCACAGGGGTCAGTCCTGAGGCCACTGTTGTTTGTGATATACATAAATGGTCTGGAAGAGGGTATTACTGGTCTGATCAGTAAGTTTGGAGATGGCACAAAGATTGGTGGAGTAGCAGCAAACATAGCAGACCATCAAAATTGCAGGAGAATATAGATAGACTGAAGAGTTGGGCAGATAAGTGGCAGATGGAGTTCAATCCAGGCAATGGTGAAGTGGTGCATTTTGGGAAGTGTAATTCTAGAGCGAACTATACTGTAAATGGAAGAGCCTTGGAAAAAGTTGATGAGCAGAGAGATCTGGGAGTTCAGGTCCATTGTACCCTGAAGGTGACTGCACAGGTAGACAGAGTGGTCAAGAAGGCATATGGTATACTTGCCTTCATTGGAAGGAGTATTGCGTATAAGAGTTGGCAAGTCATGTTAAAATTGTACAAGACATTGATTCGGCCGCATTTAGAATACTGTGTACAGTTCTGGTGGCCACATTACCAAAAGGATGTGAATGCTTTGGAGAGGGTGCAGAGAAGGTTTACGAGGATGTTGCCTGGTATGGAAGGTGCTAACTATGAAGAGAGGTTGAGTAGGTTAGAATTGTTTTCATTAGAAAAAAGGAGATGGTGGGGGGGGGGGGCTTGATTGAGGTCTACAAAATCATGAAAGGTATAGACAGGGTGGATAGAGATAAGCTTTTTCCCAGGGTGAGGGATTCAGTAACGAGAGGTCCCGCTTTCAAGTTGAGAGGTGAAATGTTTAGGGAGGATACACGGGGAAAGTACTTCACACAGAGGGTGGTAGGTGCCTGGAATGCGTTGCCAGCAGAGGTGGTAGAGGCAGGCATGGTAGATTAATTTAAGATGCATCTGGACAGATGCGTGAGTAGGTGGGGAGCAGAGGGATCCAGATGCTTAGGAATTGGGCAACAGGTTTAGACAGTGGATTTGGATTGGCTCAGGCTTGGAGGGCCGAAGGGCCTGCTCCTGGACTGTAAATTTTCTTTGTTCTTTGCAACAGAAAGTATTCAGCAGCAATGCTTCACCCAGAGACTGGTCGGCCTGTGGAAGACCTTGACACAGACCATTTTTGAGGCCAAAACATAGAATGTTTGCAAGAAGGTGATGGGTAAGGGAATTAAACGACTTGGAACATAATAAAAGAACAGGGGACTGACTTGAATGATCAGTTCTGACGATATAACATGGCAGAGCAGACTGGAAAGGCTGAATGGCCTACTCCTGTTCCTACTATGATTCCTGCAGTACCTCGTGCTTCACGTGTTTCCAGGTAGGATGAGTTCTGTGTTATTATAAACTTCAGGACACATGCCAGGATACAGCGATAATGTCATTAGCATGTCTCTTAAAGGTGTACTGACATAACAGCATCGAACACAACAGGGATTGTATCTTGACTCCAGCCAAAATACTTCTCATTTTAACAGATAATTTCTTGCCTTATGGTGTGCTCTGCCAAACTTTGACTCCAATTTAGTCACAGAGTCATACAGCAATAAAGACAGGCCCTTCGGCCCATCATGCCTACACCAACCAACAAACACCAAACTATACCATTCTCATTTACCTGCACTTGGTCAACAGTGCCCTGGCATGTTAAGTGCTCATTTAGGTGATTCTTCATTGTTATGAGAGTACCTATCTCCACCAACCTCTCAGGCAGTATGTTTCCGTGTCTGTATCCGTCGCAGCCGGCATGGTGGTTCAATGGTTAGTACCGCTGTCTCACAGCACCAGAGACGTGGGTTTGATCCCCACATCGAGTGACTACCTGTGTGGAGTTTGCACATTCTCCCTGTGTCTGCGTGGGTTTCCTCCGGGTGCTCCAGCTTCCTCCCACGATCACAAAGATGTGCAGGTCAGATGAATTGCTCATACTAAATTGCCCATAGTGTTAGGTGCATTAGTCTGGCGTAAATACAGGGAATGAGTTTGGATGGATTACTCGTCAGAGGGTCGGTGTGGAATTGTTGGGGCTGAAGGGCCTGTTTCTATACAGTTGGGAATCTAATCTAAAAATAAATTCCGCAGATCCCCTCTAAATCAATTACTCCTCACCTTAAACTTACACACTCTGGTCTTAGACACATTTATTATGGGGAAAAGACTCTCACAATTCATCAGCCCCCTCTGCTCCAGGGAAAACATACCCAGCCTATCCAGTCTCTCCTTATAACTGAGACTTTCCATCCCAGGCAACATCCTGGTGAATTTCCTTTGCACCTTCTTCAGTGCGGGCACATCCATTCTATATTGTGGCGAGCGGAACTGCACACAGTATTCCATCTGTGGCCGAACCAACATGTTCCCAACTTGTAAAAACAATTCCTTTCCCCTATATGCTACAGCCCGGTTAATGAAGGCCAGCATCTCGTCTGCCTTCCTCATCACCCGGTCCACCTGAGCTGACGCCTGTGAATGTATCCATTGGTGTTCCTTTTTCTCTTCAGTACTCCCTAGGAAACTATTCACTGTCTATATCCTTCCCTTAATAGACTTGAACATAGAACATTCCAGCGCAGTACAGGCCCTTCGGCCCTCAATGTTGTGCTGACCTGTGGAACCAATCTGAAGCCCATCTAACCTACACTATTCTGTTTTCATCTCTATATCTATCCAATGCCCATTTAAATGCCCTTAAAGTTGGCGAGTCTACTACTGTTGCAGGCAGGGCATTCCACACCCCTACTACTCTATGAGTAAAGAAACTAGCTCTAACATCTGTCCTATATCTATCACCCCTGAATGTAAAGCTGTATCCCCTCATGCTAGCCATTGCCAACTGAGGAAAAAGGCTTTTACTGTCCAACCTATCTAACCCTCTGATTATCTTATATGTCTCAATTAAGTCACCTCTCAACCTTCTTCTCTCTAATGAAACAGCCTCAAGTCCCTCAGCTTTTCCTCATAAGACATTCCCTCCATGCCTGGCAACATCCTAGTAAATCTCCTCTGAACCCTTTCCACAGCTTCCACATCCTTCCTATAATGCGGTGACCAGAACTGTACGCAAAGCTCCAAGTGTGGCCACACCACAGTTTTGCCCAGCTGCAGCATGATCTCATGGTTCCGAAACTCAATCTCTCTATCAATAAAAGCTAACATACCGTATGCCTTCTTAACAACCCTATCAACCTGGGTGGCAACTTTCAAGGATCTATGTACCTGGATCCCTTTGCTCATCTACATTACCAAGCATCTTACCATTACCCCAGTACTCTGCATTCCTGTTACTCCTTCCAAAGTGAATCATCTTACACTTTTCCGCATTAAACTAAATTTGCCACGTCTCAGCACAGCTCTGCTGCTTATCTATGTCTCTCTGAAACCTACAACATCCTTCATCACTATCCACAACTCTACCGACCTTAGTGTCACCTGCCAATTTACTAACCCCTCCTTTCTATGCCGTCATCCAGGTCATTTATATAAATGACAAACAACAGATCCTTACGGTACCCCACTCGTAACTTCTCAAAATGCATCACCTCACCATTACCAGCATTAAATTCTATCTACCATTGTTTTGCTCAATTTACCAGCTGATCAATATCAGACTGTAACCCAAGACCATCCTGTTTACTATCAACAACACCAATTTTGTGTCATCTGCAAACTTACCAGTTATACCCATTCATGTACGTAACAAACAGCAAGGGTTCCATCATCAGTCAAGGATATTCAGCCTCGGATCTTCGGGTGACCATCCTCCAAGGCAGACTTTGGGATTCACACCAATGCAGTGTCACCGAGCACAGGTTGGTAGCCAAGTTCAATACCCCTGAGGATGGTCTCAACCAGGACCTTGGGTTCATGTCACACTACAGGTGACCCCAATACACTACACACACACACAGGCACACACAACCTTACACACTCACACTGACCATCTCTCATAGACATGTTGTCTCTCAGACATACACACACATCCCCACACTTGCACTGAAGTGCATATCCTCTAACAGACATGTATTCTGTCACACTTGTGTGCGCACGCACACACACTCTCTCTCTCCCACAAACATATACACCCACACTCTTTCTCACTCTCTCTCTCCCATTCATGCACACGCATACACACTCTCCCTCTCTCCCATATACGCACACACTCTATGGGATGAATTTGCATTTGCAGATACGTTATATTTTGTTCAATGCATCACATCAGTTGTATGATACTTTGATCTTTTACTAGAAATTCTGTGTCCTATGTTCCTGCCCCACTAGCTACCTGATGAAGGAACAATGCTCTGAAAGCTAGTGCTTCCAAATAAGCCTATTGGGCTATAACCTGGTGTTGTGTGATTTTTAACTCTGTCCATCCCAGTCCAACACCGGAGTCTCCACATCAATTTAATTAGTCAGACAGTATCACACTCCAATAAAGCTGTGATCAATCCATGCCTCTCTATGTATTGATTATTTCTGTCCCTCAGAATTTCCTCCAATAATTTCCCCACTACTGACATCAGAATAAATGCCCTGTAATTAACTGACCTATCTCTGCTGCCCTTCTTTAACATAGGAATAACATAGGCCTCAGGCCAAATCTATTCTCACCCATTGCAGTTGGCCCTAATTAATTTCTCCATTTCATAGCTAATTTACGAGAGCATTTGTACCAAAGTTTGCTAATCATGGCGGATACCAAGTGTACACCAGTGGACCAGGTGATGAGGCACGAATGAATCCGATTATTGCATTGATAGAAACCACACTTGGGTTCAGGACATTCATGAAGTGATAAACAATGTGCAAAGGAGATACTCACTCAACGAGGAACACCATCAGGTTGTTTACCATCTACCCCAGGGAACCGCGGGTTTGTGAAGATTTTGAGGTAATGATTTTTGGCATTGCTTATATCTAAACTAGGGCAGAGTTTGAGCTCTTTAGGTAATGAACCCCTGGCCCAGTGATGCTCATGGAATAAGTCTAAAGGTTACTTGCCTCATTCACCGGGCCTCCCTACCCTCACTCTATTACAGCACTAATCACTGGGCAGGAGGAACAGGAATAGGTCATTCAGCCCCTCCATTCTGGATCAGGACTGACCATCTCTTAAACGTCACTTTCCCGCAATATCCCTCAGTCTCGTCGGTTGGCAGAAACTGTTTGCTTTCTGTCTTGAAACTGTTCATTGCTTGAGCTTCCCTCTGTGGTACAGAATTGCGAAAGTGGAACAAATCCGGTGGGTGGGTCTGAACAAGTCTGATCCTTTCCCTCTGTGTGAAGGTTATTGTGGAGCTGAATCTCCGACATACTCCTGAAACCACGTGACTTTTCCCAAAGCACCTTGGTGCAAGTGCTGGAGAAACACGCTCAGACATTGTGCTCAAGTTCCATATGAATGGTTATCTCAGCGTTATTAGCACCTTTGTCCCAGGAGAGGTAGGGATATCAGTGTCACTGGACTCACATCCCAGACTAACGCTCTGAGTCTGACCAACACGGGAACTTAGGTGAGAATCCATTGAAATGGTGAACTTCAAATGATTTGAATTTAAAGCTAATCCAATTGCAACCTCTTAACATTAATGTTGCAAAATGAGACAAGAATTTGAAATGTTTCAAGAGGACTCAAGGAACAAACTTGGCAATTTTGACATTTGTCTTTATCTCTGTTTTAAACCTGCCACTTCTTACACTAAAACTGTGACCTCTCGCTCTAGATTACTCCACAAGAGGCAAATTTGTAAGGAGATATCAGCTATCTGTAAGAAAATAGGGTGGTTATGGTAGGGGATTTTAACTTTCCAAACGTAGACTGGGACTGTAATAGCGTTAAGGGTTTAGAGAGAGAGGAATTTCTTCAGTGTGTACAAGACAATTTTCTGATTCAGAATGTGGGTGTACCTACTCGAGAAGGTGCAAAACTTGACCTACTCTTGGGAAATAAGGCAGGGCAGGTGACTGAGGTGTCAGTGGGGGAGCACTTTGGGGCCACTGACCATAATTCTATTTGTTTTAAAATAGTGATGGAAAAGGATAGACCAGAACTAAAAGTTGAAGTTCTAAATTGGAGAAAGGCCAATTTTGACTGTATTAGGCAAAAACTTTCAAAAGCTGATTGGGGGCAGATTTTCATAGGTAAAGGGATGGCTGGAAAATGGGAAGCCTTCAGAAATGCGATAACGAGAATCCAGAGAAAGTATATTCCTGTCAGGGTGAAAGGAAAGGTTGGTAGTTGCAGGGAATGCTGGATGGCTAAAGAAATTGATGGTTTGGTTAAGAAAAAGAAGGAAGCATATGTCAGGTACACACAGGATAGATCAAGTGAATCCTTAGAAGAGTATAAAGGCAGTAGGAGTATACTTCAGAGGGAAATCAGGAGGGCAAAATGGGGACATGATACAGTTAAGGAGAATCCAAAGGGTTTTTACAAATACATTAAGAACAAAAGGGTAACTAGGGAGAGAATAGGGCCTCAAAGATCAGTAAGGCGGCGTTTGTGTGGAGCCGCAGGAGATGGGGGGAGATACTAAACAAGTATTTTGCATCAGTATTTACTGTGGAAAAGGACACGGAAGATATAGAATGTAGGGAAATAGATGGTGACATCTTGAAAAATGTCCATGTAACAGAGGAGGAAGTGATGGATGTCTTAGAACGCATAAAAGTGGTAACTTCCCAGGACCTGATCAGGTGTACACTAGAACTCTGTGCAAAGCTAGAGAAGTGATTGCTGGGCATCTTGCTGAGATATTTGTATTATCGATAGTCACAGGTGAGGTGCCAGAAGACTGGAAGTCGGCTAGCGTGGTGCCACTGTTTAAGAAGGGTGGTAAGGACAAGCCAGGGAGCTATAGACCAGTGAGCCTGACCTCGGTGGGCAAGTTGTTGGAGGGAATCCTGAGGGACAGGATGTACATGTATTTGGAAAGGCAAGGACTGATTAGGGATAGTCAACATGGCTTTGTGCGTGGGAAATCATGTCTCACAAACTTGATTGATTTTTTTGAAGAAGTAACAAAGAGGATTGATGAGGGCAGAGCAGTGGGTGTGATCTATATGAACTTCAGTAAGGCGTTCAACAAGGTTCCCTGTGGGAGACTGTTAAGACGGACCCGCGGGGGTCCCGTCTTTGCGTGTTCATACGGAAGGAGAGACTCACACTGGTAACTATGGTTAGACGCAGACAGCAGTTTATTCACAGAATCTTAACTGGTACAACGAATCTACAAGCATGCATTCGTTGGAGAAGACATTCTCCCTTCCCGTTCAAACTTGACACAATTATACTTCGCGCTGCCTGGAGTCCCCGGTCAGTTCGCCTTCCCCATTGGTTCATTCATCTGCGCGTGCTGGGGATCCGTCCTCCTATTGGCCGCATCGAAGTGCCTGTCCAGCTCCTGCTGTGCTTGACAATGGCTCAGCCATCCCCGGGAGCGGTTCCGATCCCGTATCCAATAGTTCATTGTTTCAAGGAATTACTATGCGTCTGACAGGCTAGCCATTTTCAATAGTTTCAGTTTAACTAAATTGTCAATTACACTTATCAACTTTAGACTTAAATAGAGCCATTTACCCTCAATAGTTACAGGTTCCGATAGAGCAATTCACACTTGTCTAACAGTTACAGATTCCGATCGGTTTCTTTATTAATCCCGAGTTTCGATGGGGCAATTGATACTGGCTGGTATTTACAGGCTCCAAGATTTAATTAACATTATGCATATCCCTTACAAGCTCCAGCAGTCATGCAATCGCCTGCAGCAGCTCGCTTGGCTGTTGTTAACCATTTCAGGGCTGGAACTAGAAGTGTCCGTTGCAGAACTAGTGTCACCTCCCTAGCCCTACATTAAATACCCCAGTGAAATCTCCCCAACACTTGGAAGCTATACAGATGATAAACTAATTCTGCTGAGGTTACTGCTTCCCTGAACTAAAAAACTTAGTTCTCCTGCTGGAGAAAAAAACTATTTTCTTTGGAACCTTCTATTTGAATGCGAGCATAAGAGGTACAGTTAGTAAGTTTGCAGATGACACCAAAATTGGAGGTGTAGTGGACAGCGAAGAGGGTGACCTCAGATTACAACAGGATCTGGACCAGATGGGCCGATGGGCGGAGAAGTGGCAGATGGAGTTCAATTTAGATAAATGTGAGGTGCTGCATTTTGGAAAGCAAATCTTAGCTGGACTTATACACTTAATGGTAAGGTCCAAGGGAGTGTTTCTGAACAAAAAGACCTTGGAGTGCAGGTTCATAGCTCCTTGAAAGTGGAGTGGCAGGTAGATAGGATAGTGAAGAAGGTGTTTGCTATGCTTTCCTATATTGGTCAGAGTATTGAGTGCAGGAGTTGGGAGGTCATGTTGCGGCTGTACAGGACACTGGTTAGGCCACTGTTGGAATATTGTGTGCAATTCTGGTCTCCTTCCTATTGGAAAGATATTGTGAAAGTTGAAAGGGTTCAGAAAAGATTTACAAGGATATTGCCAGGGTTGGAGAATTTGAGCTATGGGGAGAGGTTGAATAGACTGGGGCTGTTTTCCTGGAGCGTTGGAGACTGAGGGGTGACTTTGTAGAAGTTTATAAAACCATGGGCGGCACGGTGGTTCAATTCCTGCCTCAGGCGACTAACTGTGTGGAGTTTGCACGTTCTCTGCGTGGGTTTCCTCCGGGTGCTCCGGTTTCCTCCCACAGTCCAAAGATGTGCAGGTCAGGTGAATTGGCCATGCTAAATTGCCCGTAGTGTTAGGTAAGGGGTAAACGTAAGGGTATGGGTGGGTTGCGCTTCGGCGGGGCGGTGTGGACTTGTTGGGCCGAAGGGCCTGTTTCCACACTGTAAGTAATCTAATCTAATCTAATCTAATCATGAGGGGCATAGATAGGATAAATAGACAAAGTCTTTTCCCGGGCTGGGGGAGTCCAGAACTAGAGGGCATAGGTTTAGGGTGAGAGGGGAAAGATATAGAAGAGACCTAAGGGGCAACATTTTCACGCAGAGGGTGGTACATGTATGGAATGAGCTGCCGGAGGAAGTGGTGGAGGCTGGTACAATTACAGCATTTAAAAGGCTGGATGGGTATATGAAGAGGAAAGGTTTGGAGGGATATGGGCCAAGTGCTGGCAAATGGGGACGAGATTAAGTTTGGATATCTGGTCAGCATGAGCGAGTTGGACCGGAGGGTCTGTTTCCATGCTGTACATATCTATAACTTTATGTTGACCTGTTGAGATTTTCCAGCAGCGTATGTGTCTGTTTTCGAATTTTATAAGTTTCTTTGAGAATCTCCCCGCATTTCTCCACCTCCAGTGAAGACAATCCTAACTGATTGACTCTCTCTCTGAAGAAGGGCTTATGCCCGAAACGCCGATTCTCCTGCCCCTTTGATGCTGCCTGACCTGCTGCGCTTTTCCAGCAACACATTTTCAGCTCTGATCTCCAGCATCTGCAGTCCTCACTTTCTCTCTTCATAAGTCAGCCCTGCTATCTGCAGGGATCAGTCTGTGTTGCACTCCCTCCATCACCAGAGCATCCCTTCTCAGATAAGGAGACCAAAACTGTCCACATTACTCCAGCTATTGTCTCAGCAAGGCCCCTACACAATTGCAGCAAGACATCCCTGCTCCTTTACTCCAATCCTCTCTCTATGAAGGTCAGCATCCCATTTCCCTTTCTCACTGCCTGCTGCATTGGCAATGCCTAGTTTCGGTGACTGGTGTACAAAGGCACCCAAGTGTAACTATCCTTTCCCAATCTATCGCTAGCCAGAAAATAATCTGCCTTCCTCTTTTTGCTACTCATTGTAGTTTAGAAGATTGAGAGGAAATGTTATTGAAAGGTACAATGAATATACAGCATGGAAAAGCAATACCTGATGATACATTTGTCATTTGCAAATCTATTCCATGGAGACTCTGAGATAATCTCTTGGTGCTGCCGCTTGCAAACAGTATAGAAGCAGCTTAATTACCCAGCTGGGGAGCTCCTGCAGTATTAAAGGTTCTCTCTTGAATCAGCAACTTACCACTGTCCATGAACCTGTCACAGCCAGACGTTGTGATTTTTTTAAAAGTATGTATGAAACATTTATCGACCTAGTCTATGCTTTTTATTACCCTCTCTTGGCTGCTGTTGGAGTTCCTGGTGAGTGTACGGCAGAATTTACCAAATAATTGAATCTGGGGTGAGCTGCATTGCCTGCATGGTAGACAAACTAAAATCCCAATTTAGTTTGGGATTATAGTTGACATGGACTGGTTGGATCAAAGGGTATGTTTCTGTGCTGGATGACTCTACAACTCGGCACATCAGATACAGGTAGGATGTTTTTGAGAACCAGAGAATTTAAGATGAGGGGTGAGGATATGTGGGAAACCATCGAGGAACTGAAGTAAGGAGCAATGTCTTCAATGAGAGAGTGAGTTGACCTACAGAAGATAGGCTGCGGTGGTTTAAGAAGGCAGTTCACCACCACCTTCGCAAGGGGCAACTAGGGACGGGAAATAAACGCTGGACCCAGCCAGCGAGACCCACACCCCACAAATTAACTTTTTTGTAAAAATCGAAGATGACAAAACAGATAAAGAAAGCATTGAATTAAATAAATGGATCCCGGAGTTTAAAATAGAGACACAAAGTGAACAAGTGAAGCCTTTATAGAATATTGGCTCCTTCCTTACTGTACCCAATTTCAGCAACAGGTTTTATGAAAGATGTAGAGGTACGAGGTAGGAGATGAAGGCGCTGTGGGAGGGATTGAGGGATGTACTAGGACATTCCAGCTTGAACAACTTCGTTGTATGGAGAGGCTAGGAAGGTTGGGTAATGCAAAACCTGGAAGAATTGCAAGGAGGCCAGTGTGGAATTCCAGAAGGTCATTGAGAAGTTGTCCGAGTGGGTGGGCTGATGAAGTTTGATGAAAGCATTCAAAGCCATAAGCTGCACAGACAGAATAGATGGGGGGAGGCTGTACTTATTGGGAGCAGGGATGGGCACTAAAGGAGACCAATATAATTGAATAGTGAAACGTTGACAATGATTTGTGCAGAATAAAAGGGTGCCACGGTGGCTCAGTGGTTAGCACAGCTGCCTTACAGCATCAGAGATCTGGGTTCAATTCCAGCCTCGAGCAACTGTGTGGAGTTTTCATGCTCTCCCCATGTCTGCGTGGGTTTGCTCTGGGTGTTCCGGTTTCCTCCCACAGTCCAGAGATGGACAGGTTAGGGTGGGTTTGCCATGCTAAATTGGCCACATTGTTCCAGGAACTTGCAGGCTCGGTGGGTTAGCCTTTGGAGGTGCAGGGTTATAGGTTGGAGGAAAGTGGTTCTTGGTGGGCTGCTCCTCGGAGGGGTAGTGTGGAATCAATAGATTGAATGGCTACTGCCACACACTGTAAAGATTCTATGGCTCCTTAAAATGTCTCCTTTCGCATGAGGAAGAGGATGACAATGTGCCTCATAAAGACATGAAGCCACTGCACCAGCCATTGGATAGGATAGTAAGTAAAGATTAGACGTCCTGTCAGAACAGGATAAAAGGCAGAGCAGTTGGCCCTCGGTTTCCTCCCCTCCTCTCTGAGCATTTGTCCTGGTGCTCATTTGCCATTCAAATGTCATGGATGGAGCTTGACCGAGATTAGATGTATGGGATCACATGTACAATCAGCGATTGGCACTTTCAAACAATGGAATCCCCAGGTAAAAAGAATATAAAAATCACAAGTTTTGTGACAGCTCGGAGAGATTCCGTTTTTTTCCCAGGAGGAAGAACGAGTCTCCCCGGCATGCGCATCTAAAGAAAAAAGAACAATAGATGTAGTTTTCCGGGAAATGGGAGAGGGAGAGCTGTTTTTGCACAGAGCTATCAAGGGCCTGGATGTCTCCCATTGGTATTGCGAACATTTCACGATTCAGGATTCAATGTGAGGATGGCTGGAGATCCTGTCCGTGTGATGTTGGTTGAGAGATAAAATGTTGGCGGTAACGCCATACACAGCTCTCCTTCCTCCTCTTCAAAGTGACATGAGACCATTCCAAAGGTGAAGCTTAAAATTCATGCCACGTTACTTCTTGACATCAGTCCCTTTGTGTGTCAGAGCTTTTCCCAACTAAATTCCTGAAATATCTAGCTCTGGTTAAAAATTGCAAAATCCCTCTACTAACAGCAACAGTAGCTCCCTGTCTAGCCTGTCAGTTCCCAATAATACCTTGGCAACTTGCAGTGATGTGTGCACCTCTTGTATCACTGGGGTTTATTGTCCATTCATTGTTCTTGAGTCTATGGCAGACCTTCATCTGAAATATCATACAAATTCAAATCTTACTGGATTATTTTGGAGAGCAACAAAGGATCAAGCATGATTTGATGAGTCTGCAGAAACATTTACAATTAACTAGAATCAAAGTTGAAAAGTGTGATGCTGGAAAAGATGCAGCAGCTCAGGCAGCATCCGAGGAGCAGGAGAGTCAACATTTCAGGCATAGGCCCCTCATCAGGAATCAACTTGAGTAATGGGCTGGGCGTAGTGTACTGGTTGCGGCAATGGGATGAGTAATTAGGTTAATATTCGGAGCATAAGATTTCAAATACCACCCTGACCATTGGTGATATTTCAGTTCAATAAAACTGGTAACCATGGCCAATTTTTGCAAAGACCAATCTGGGTCCATAACACTCTTTGGGGAAGGAAATCTACTGCTTTCATCTGGTCTGGCCTATATGTGACCCTAGTCTGCACCAAATATGTGGTTGACTCTTAACTGACCCCTGGCAGTAAATGCTGGCCGGGCCAGTGACGCCCATATCCTGTGAAGGAATAAAGTAAAAACTTGGTCCATCACTTTCCCCATGGGACATTAGTGAACCAAATTAGCTTTATGGTAAGCCAACACTTTCCTGGTCACTATTACTGACATGAGCTCGCATTTCCACATTTTGTCATTTAATGTACTTTGTTATTGCCAGATTTTTAAAAAAAGCAGTAGAGCTCATATCAGTGACTGTCTGATACACTTTTGCTGCATTCAATTTGTCATCATCCAAATAATACAATTCCAAGTGTTTGGTGAGATCATCCAGTGCTTGTTTTCCAGCTCAATACAAAAATGTCTACTACCAGGAATAATCATAGAAACATTTTCTCACTTAGTTTCTCACCTATAGTTGGGTTTTTCCTTTAAAGTGGACCAAATCCAGTCCCTAACATTCAAATGTATTCATGGGTGAGGGCTGCTGACAATGTGACTTTCCTGAACACAATCCTACAAATCATTTGGCTTTGGATTGAATTAAGCAGCATAAAAGCAGGAGACTAGAGAGAAAATCGAGTAGAAGAGGATCTACTGAAAGTGCAATGTGCTATGGACCTGCTGTAGCTGACAGTTTGGTAACTTACATTTTATTTCACCTTGCAGTAAACTTGGTGGCGATATGGATACTACCTCAGGGAAAGTGCGGTCTTTCAAAATGTATCACGCTCTACTTGGTGGCCATGGCAGCTGCAGATCTACTGGTGGTGATTACAGAGGTGATTCTGAATCGCACTCTTTCCTTTTACTTCCCAGACTCTTCACTGGAAATCACTCCTGTGTGCAGCTGCATTATTGTCTTAATCTGTACAGCGAGGGACACATCGGTTTGGCTAACCGTCGCTTTCACTCTCGATCGGTTCATAGCCATTTGTCACCAGAAACTGAAAGCAAGGTATTGCACTGCAAAGACAGCAACTTCAGTGATTGCAGTGCTGTGTCTACTGTTCTGTCTGAAGAATATCCCCTGGATTTTTAGTTTTGAACCTGCCTACATCATTGACAATGTACCATGGCAGTGCCAATCAAAACCCATCTTTTACATATTGCCCGTGTGGATTGCATATGACTGGGTACATCGGCTGCTAACCCCTGTGCTGCCTTTTATCTCTATTTTGCTTTTTAACGTTCTGACAGTCAGACACATTTTACAGGCCAACAGAGTACGGAAAGGATTGTTGTCCAAGCAAGGAGGAGATCAGGTGGATCCAGAAACAGAGAACCGAAGGAAATCCGTGATTTTACTCTTTGCCATATCGGGCAGCTTCATCGCTCTGTGGATGCCCTATGTCATTAATTTCTTGTATTACCGAGTTACAAGCACTTATTATTACACAGGTCCAACTGACCCTGGTTATATTCTGCAGCAGATAGGTTATCTGTTTCAACTGTCCAGTTCTTGTACAAACACGTGCATTTATGTTGTAACTCAGGTGAAATTCAGAGAGGAGGTGAAAAAGATTGTCAGCACTCCATTTATGCCAATTCTGAAATTGCTTGAATAAAGATGAGGAAGCAAGTTATTGAGTGGTACGGAAATTGTGCATTCTTGAAAAAGATTACATTTTGATCACATGTTCATCAGGACAATTTGCAAGAGAGCCAATTCAGGAGAGAATTGACGTGATTGAAATTGGACTTGCCTCTTGAATTGGTGTTCCTGCGAATCACCCTGATGTGTACAATGTGAAAAAAAGTCTTTGACAAATTGTGTTTTTTAAAGTATTACTGAAGAGTAAAGTAACTTGTGAGAATTAACTTGTTTATAAATCTAGATAACTGGAACTGCAAATAATCTGGCAATTGTTCAAGATCAGACCTTGTTGGAAAACAGTATTCTGTAAATTTCTGCACTACACATTGATTCACTATTTCCATGGCAACAGGTCTAATCTCAGCTGCATTCTGCAACACGATCTTTGCAACTAAACTCAAACTGTCCACAATAAATCAGCTGAGGTCTGACAAGTGTTGTGCACAAGTTAAAACATCATCTCCCTCCTCTTGTACTCTATGCCTCTATTAATAAAGCCATGGACAGTGTATGTTTTGTTAACTGCTCTCTCCTGCCATTATCAATGATCTGTGTACATATACACACAGGTCCCTCTGCTCCTATACCCCATTTAGAATCATACCCCCTGTTTGATATTGTCTTTCAGTGTTCTTCCAACCAATCCCCACACTTCTCTGCTTTGGACCTCAGCTATCACCCATCCATCCATCAACTTATCAACGTCCTTTTGAAGTTTCACACTGTCTCCTTCACAGTTTGCAATTCTTCCAAGTGTTGCTCCATCTGCCAACTTTGAAACTGGCCTCAGCACACCAAGATTCAGCTCAATAATACACATCAGCAAGAGGTTTTACAGGTAAGGCCGATGAACTCAGGGCATGTTGGAGAACATGGGATTGGGACATCATAGCTATTACTTGGCTGAGGGATGGACAGGACTGGCAGCTCAAGGTTTCGGATTTCAGATGCTATGAAAAGGATAGAAATGGAGGCAAAAGATAAGGTGGCATGGTGTTTTTCATTAAGAAAGACATTACTGCTGTAACTAGGGAAGATATTTCTAAAAACCATACAATGAAAATATATGGATTGAAGTTAGAAATATGAAAGGAAATATGGGATTACATTTTAGTACCCCCTAATAGTGAGAGGGAAATTGTGGAACAAATATGGAGAGAGATCTCAGGTATATAAAAGAATAATGTTGAAATAGCAGGTGATTTTAATTTTCCAAACATTAACTGGGGCGACCATAGAATTAAAGGTTTGAATGGTGAAGAATTTGTTACATGTGTTCAAGGATATTTTATTTGTCAATATGTAAATGTTCCCATCAGAGAAAGGCCAAAATCTGACTTTCACTTGGGTAACAAGGCAGAGCAAGTGACTGAAGTGATAGTAAGGGAACACTTAGTGATCATAACTCTATTAGTTTTAACACTTTTTGGAAAAGGATAAGACTTCCATAAAAATTCAAGTTTTTAATTGGAGTAAGGTAAATTATAATGGTGTGAGGCAAACACTTTCAAAATTTGATTGGGGTAGACTGTGCGCAGGTAAATGGCCATTTGAAAAGTGGGAGGCTTTCAAAAATGTGCTGACCTTTGTTCAGAGTTTCTGTTCGAGTGAAAGGTAAGGCTGGTAGGATTATTGAACAATGGATAAATTACAATATCGGGGTTCTCATCAAGTATAAAAAAATAAAGGATCATATATCAGATACAGGCAATTGGGTTCAAATGAATCCTTTCAATAGTATAAAAACATAGGGTCATTCTGAAGAGGGAGATCAGGAAGGCAAAGAGGGGATATGAGATGGCCTTGGCAGATGAGCTTAAGGATAATCCAAAGAGATTCTACATGTACATTAAAAGCAAGAGAGCAACGAGAGAGAGAGTTAAGTCCCTTAAAGATCAACGACATTGTCTTTCTGTTGAATCTCAGGAGATGAGAGAGATAGTAAATGAATATTTTGAGTCAGTTTTTACTGTGGGGAAAGAAATGGAGGCTAGATAACTGCTGAGCGAAATAAATATTGATAATTTGGAAACAGTTCACATTACAGATAAAGAAGCTCTGAAGCTGTTAGGAAATACAAAGGTCGATAAATCTCCAGGACCTGATCAAGGGCATCCCAGGACGTTGTGGGAATTTAGGGAGGAAATTGCAGGGCTCCTTGCAGAAATATTTGTATCGTCTCTAACCACAGGTGAGGGGCCAGAAGACAGGGGGGTGACTAATGTTGCACCTTTGATGTAAGGAGAAGTCTGGGAACTATAGACCTGTGAATCTGACTTTGGTGGGTAAGCAATTGAAAGATCATATTTATATGCATTTGGAGAGATGAGGAATGATTAGGGACAGTCCACATGACTTTGTATCTCACAAATTGATTGGGGTTTTTGAGAAAGTAACCAAGAAGATTGATGAGGTCAGAGTGGTGAATGTTGTTTACTTGGACATCATGAAAGCCTTTGACAAGGTTCTGCATGGTAGACTAATTAATAAAGTTAGACCATGTGGGATTCAGGGCGAGCTTGCCAATTGGATACAACATTGGCTATGTGGTGAGAGACAGAGGCTGGTGGTGGAGGGTTGTTCTTCCATCTGGAAGCCTGTGACCAGCGATGTTCTACAGGGATTGGTGCTGGGTCCACTTTGGTTTGTCATTTATATAAATGATTTGGATTAGAATATAGGAGGCAAGGTTAGTAAGTTTGTGGACAACACCAAAATTTGTGGTATAGTGGACAGTGACAAAGGTTATCTAATATTACCAAGAGATCTTGATCAATTGGCTTAATGGGCTAAGGAGTAGCAGATGGAGTTTAATTTTGATAAATGTGAGGTATGGTATTTTAGCAAGGCAAACAATCACAGGAATCATACAATTAATAGTTCAACCCTGGGTAATGCTAACAAACAGAGAGCCTTCGGGGCTCAGGTATATAATTCTTTGAAGTTTGCATCACAAGTAGACAGGGTGGTTAAGGAGATGTTTAGCACTCTTGCCTTCATTGCTCAGACCTTTAAGTATAGGAGTTTAGAATCATATTGAGATTGGACAGGATGTTGGTTAGGCCTCATCTGGAGTACTGTGCACAGTTCTGATTGCCCTGTACTGGGAAAGTTATAATTAAACTGGAAAGGGTTCAGAAAAGAATTATTAGGATGTTGCCGGGAACAGCGGGTTCAAGATTTAAAAATAGATTGGGAATGTGGGAAGCTGAGGAGTGACCTTATTGAGGTTTACAAAATCATCAAGTGTATAGATAAGATGAATTCGAGCTTTTTTCCCCAATGGATGGGGGAGCTCAAAACCAGGACGTAGATTTTTAAGGTGAGAGGAAAACGTTTTAAAAATGACATGAGGGGAAACTTTTTTACACAGACAGTGGCTTATGTGTGGAACGACCTGCCAGAGAAAGTGATGGATGCAGGTACAGTCACAACATTTAAAAGACATTCAGATAACTTCATGTGTAGGAAAAGTTTGGAGGGATATTGGCCAAGTGTAGGCAGGTGGGACTAGTTTAGTTTGCGAACATGGTTGGCATGGACTAGTTGGGCTGAAATGTCTGTTTCTGTCTGTTTGACTCTCTGACTCTAGACACCTCTTCAGAAATTCTTCAGGGGAGTGTCCTAGGCCCAAACATCTCCAGGTGCTTCATCAATGATCTTCCATCCGTCATAATTACAATTAGTTTTATTGTCACAAGATTGCGGGATGACTTTACAGAGGCTTATAAAATCATGAGGGGCATCGATAGGGTAAATTGACCAGGCCTTTTCCCAGGAGTGAGTGAGTCCAAAACTAAAGAGCATGGGTTTAAGGTGAGGGGGGCAAGATTTAAAAGGGACTTAAGGGGCAACTTTTTCACATCGACGGTGGTGTGTGTGTGTGTGGAACAAGCTGCCGGAGGAATTGGTGAATTGGTACAATTACAACATTTAAAAGGAATCTGGATGGGTATAAGAGTAGGAAGGGTTTAGAGGGATCCAGACCAAGTACTGGCAAATGGGACTAGAATTATCTAGAATACATGGTCATGGATGAGTTGGATGCCAGTGTCTGCATCTAACTCAGAGACTGAGAGATTTTTGGAGGGTTCAACTCACACCAAAAAACCGAACACTGGGAATTTCCATTGGGACAATTCCCAAGCAGTCAGGGCACTGGGACTTCTGAGATATCCCGTCACACCTTTTAAAAATAACGCCAGTCTCTGAATATCCTCAGGCTGAAAGACATTGCTCATGTTTTAGTCACCACTTTAAACTCTGTTGTAAGTTTTATGTTCAAACTTAAATACAAAGCCCAGTATCTATTTGTTCATCTGTGACTTTAACTATTCAGACAACAGGAGACAGTCTAATATGATAACTCATGAAATTTTGCTGCAATTATAATGTAGTACTGAACAAAGCAGGGCAGTGACATTATGTGTGTCGCGTTGAAAATTGGTATCCTTTATAAAACTGAACCTCTTTCAATATTAGCGGGGTTTAGTTTCGGAGCCATGAGGTCATGCTGCAGCTTGAGTAGCACTTGGTGTCTTGCGTGCAGTTCTGGTCACCAGGAAGGATGTGGAGGTTTTGAAAAGGGTTCAGAGGAGTTTTACCAGGATGTTGCCTGGTATGGAGGGAAGGTCTTACGAAGAAAGGCTGAGGGACTTGAGGCTGTTTTCATTAGAGAGAAGGTTGAGAGGTGACTTAATTGAGACATACAAGATAATCAGAGGGTTAGAAAGGGTGGACAATGAGAGCCTTTTTGCTCAGTTGGCGATGGCTAGCATGAGGGGGCATAGCTTTAAATTGAGGGGCGATAGATATAGGACAGATGTCAGAGGTAGATTCTTTACTCAGAGAGTAGTAGGGGTGTGGAACGGCCTGCCTGAAACAGTAGTAGACTCGTGAACTTTAAGGGCATTTAAATGGTCATTGGATAAACATATGTATGATACTGGAATAGTGGAGGTTAGATGGGCTTCAGATTACTGTCACCAGTTGGCTCAACATCGAGGCCTGAAGCGCCTGTACTGCACTGTAATGATCGGTGTTCAAACATTTCATATGTATATTTCACCTGTGCATCATTAGTAACTGGGCCCTGCCCGCTATATGTGGTTACAAAAGCAGGTCAGAGGCTATGAATACTGTAGTGAGTAATTCACATCCTGACTTCACCAAAGCCTGTTCACCATCTAAAAGGGACAGGTCAGGAGTGTGAGGCAGCGTTTCTCACTTGCCTGCAAGCCGGCAGCTCATCAGCAGCAGTCAAGAAGCTTGGCACCATCCAGAACAAAATATCCCACTTAATTTGAAGCACATCCACAAATATTCGCTCGCTCCAAGTCAGACGTTCAGAAGTGCCACCTACAAGATGCAAGATTTCACCAAAGACCCATAGAAATCACTCTCTAAACTCACAATCACTACCACCTCGAATGATAAGAGCAACCTGCTCATGGGAATGCCATGTAGAGAAACACTACTCACCATCCAGAGTTGGGAATATATCTCCATTGCTGCACTGTTGCTGAGTCTGCAAACCCCTGGACAGTATGGGCAATTTAGACCATAAAATCTAAGACATCGGAGCAGAAATTAGGCCATTCAGCCCATTGAGTCTGCTCTGCCTTTCAATCCTGGCTGATACGTTTCTCAGCCCCATTCTCCCAATTTCTCACCATTCCCTATCAGGAGGATGTTGTGAAACTTGAACTTAGAGGATTTGAGCTACAAGGAGACGTTGAATTGGCGTCGGAGGCTGAGGGATGACCTTTTAGAGTTTTATAAAATGATGAGTGGCATCCATAGGGTGTATAGACAAGGTCTTTTCCCTGGGGTGGGGGAGTCCAGAACTAGAGACTATAGGTTTAGGGTGAGAGGGGAAAGATTTAAAAGGGACCCAAGGGGCAACTTTTTCATGCTGAGGGTGGTACGTGTATGGAAGGAGCTCCCAGAGGAAGTGATGGAGGCTGGTAAAATTACAGGCTGGATGGGTGCATGAATAGGAAGGGTTTAGAGGGATATAGGCCAAGAGCTGGAAAATGGGACTACATTAGGTTAGGATATCTAGTCGGCATAGACGAGTTGGACCGCAGGGTCTGTTTCCGAGCTGTACATCTCTTTGACTTTGTGATGCTAACCCTTGGTACTCAAAAACACACCAATCTTAAATACTTAATTTAGCATGGCCTACTGAATCAATATATCTTTGGACTGTGGGAGGGAACCGGAGCACCTGCAGGAATTCCATGCAGACACGGGTAGAATATGCGCACAGACGAAGGTGGAATGGAACCCAGGTCCCTGGCACTGTGACCCAGCAGTGCTAACCACCAAGCCACATGCCACTCCTGCAACGCTATGCATCTCGCTCCCTCATTGACCGAGGCGCTTTAGCAATGCCTGCTAGTTTTCACAGCTCATTTGGAGCAGTGTTTAAAAGATTAGTTTGTGAGATTTCTTTATACATTCAGGAAATACATAGCCTGAAGTGGCAAAAGGATGAAAGTCTATGCAGTTACTAACTTAAATAGACATGATTATAATGTTAGACCTAATATAAAAATAACGTATTTTTTAGCCTGAGGTAATTGCTGAGATTCAAAAATGTTGGAAATTGAAATAAAGCACCAAATTCCACAGTGAAACCAACCTCGCCTTCCCTTTTGTTACTAATATGTGGATAGGTTTTTGATAAGAATTGAACAAATTGCGAATATGCGAGCTTGTACAACTTGAAAGTTGAAAATCCTCACAATGGAATTCTGTGAACGCTAAACAGGGGACTCTCCACATGAACGGAGCAGTGGGTTCTCTTCATTCTGTTGAAGAAAACACTTGATTTCAAGTGAGGCTAAGCAGCGTGATAATGGAAACATAATCACCCTATCCCAGTAACCATGCAATTCCTATCGCAGATCCAGCTAGTCTTCACATCCCAGGGCAATTTAGCACAATCCATCCACAACCTAAACTTCTTTTGATGAAAATATACTGAGGTTCCAGTTAATTACAATTTTGTACTAGAACACTCCCAGGCAAGGGGATTCAATTTTCATTGCAGGAAGGGCATAGGGCAATTAATATAATATTTAATTAAATTAGGGTGTAGGTTTGCTCGCCCTACACCTTAAATGTCAACCTGAGCAACAAACCTTCACAAACCTCGCAATTTAATTAATTGATTAATATGCTTTAATTGCTTGAGTAGCAATAAATTAAATGAGTCATGCAATATCTATATCCCTACTAGCCTGACACCGCTCTCCCACTAACAGTTATATCCCATTCCCTGGCAACAATCTGAGATTGTCCAGTTCCTTTTTCAGGATGTTCCCAATGACCAGGAGTCCAGAACCAGGGGCCACAGCCTCAGGATACGGAGTTGGCCATTTTGGATTGAGATGAGGAGAAATCTTGTCACCCAGAGAGTGGGGAGTCTGTGGAATTCTCTGCCTCAGAAAGTGGTTCAGGCCAAAACATTCAATGCTTTCAAAAAGTTCAATATAGTTCTTAGGGCTGAAGAAATCAAGGCTATGGTGGGGGCAGGGGTGGAGAAAGCTGTATCGATTTAGATCAGAGCCTTCATGTAAGTCGTTGTCATTTTCATGTTTGAAACCAAATTAAAAGAAACGAAAAAGTATAGGGTGTGGTGTGAGTGGGTAAAGGTGAAATTTCGAACCTGATGACTACACATCACCTATGAATGATTTAGTGTCACGTAATCTGTTTGTTTAGTGGCCGTAAACAATCCCAAGCACCAGGGGACTCTGCTGCGTTTCACTGCTATAAGAAACCCACATTTCTCCCAACGTGCCCATCAGTGAACTGAACACCACATCAGGAGCCAACCTCAGAAAGCAAGCAGCAAGCTTACAGCAAAACAAGGGATGGGTCTCAGTTTCTGGATAAAGCTGCGGATATTACAAGTGGTTTATGCTATGCAGAAGATTTATTTCCCCATTCTGGCTGCGTTTGGTGTCCCGGGTATGTTTATTGTCTGCTGCTACATCAGAAATCCAAGATGGACTGTCGGAGGCAACATAGTCTGTCCGACCACATCCTGATGCTGACATGCTCTGTTTTATAAGAAGTGAATGCAAGCTGTCCGATTACTGCAGTTACTACAAGCCAGGTGGAATTCACTGACAGTGAGGTGCTTTCAATCTATCTACCTACCCATCTATCTATCTATCTATCTATCTATCTATCTATCTATCTATCTATCTATCTATCTATCTATCTACCTATCTGTATATTTACCTTTCTATTTTTCTTCCTTTCTTTCTTTATTTCTTGCTTGCTTGCTTTATTCCTTTTCTTTCTTTCTTTCTTGAATTTCTGTTGCAAACAAGCTTTATTTTGCATCACCTTGATATGATCTAACTGAATTCTAAATTTTTAAGAGAAACCTAATCTGATGACATAATATTGCCCAGATTCTGTTCAGTTTCATTATTGACAAAAGTATCATGCTAATTCATGTCAACTGCAATGTTTTTCCTCAGCTAGCCCACAATTGCTTATATAGTCCTCTCATCGAGTCAGTGGAATCACAGAGCTTTTACAGAATACATGATAAATCATTTCATGCTGTAGAGTTTGCGCCAGTCAACGATTAGTTGGTGAATCATTTTGCTCTTTTCTCCTTGCTCACAGTCAACATGGT
>NC_057757.1:4483441-4521739 GCF_004010195.1 Chiloscyllium plagiosum
TCACCTGACCTGCACATCTTTGGACTGTGGGAGGAAACCGGAGCACCCGGAGGAAACCCACGCAGACACGGGGAGAACATGCAAACTCCACACAGTCAGTCGCCCGAGTCGGGAATTGAACCCGGGTCTCTGGCGCTGTGAGGCAGCAGTGCTAACCACTGTGCCACCGTGCCGCCCAAATGTGTTGCTGGAAAAGCGCAGCAGGTCAGGCAGCATCCAAGGAGCAGGGGAATCGATGTTTTGGGCATGAGCCCTTCTTCAGGAATTCCTGAAGAAGGGCTCATGCCCAAAAGGTCGATTCACCTGCTCCTTGGATGCTGCATGACCTGCTGTGCTTTTCCAACAACACATTTTCAGCCCTGTTTAAATTATGTCCCAGGATACTAAAACCCAAGCGAGTTCGAATTTATTGTTCTGCCAACCTCAAACCAATGAGACGATCTGATGTTTGGGGTACAAAAAATGCAGCCATTTTGAAAGTCAGACAAAGTAACTGCTATCAACAGAGTAACTGCCAGTGACAGAATAATTGCCAGCGACAGAATAATTACCATCAACAGAGTAACTGCTGGTGAAACACTCTCTATAAAGGTACCTTTTCATATGAAATATATTCACAGTAAAAAGAAAGAAGATGACTGAGACAGATCTTCACCCAGAAGAAGAGAGAAAGAAAGAGGAGTTGACAGTGGCTGTTTGGTTTTGAAATTAAGTTGATGTCATTTTGATAAGTGTTTAATGGAGCAGTATACTGCCATAGAGTTGGAGGCAGATAATAGGCAGTTAAGAGAAAGGGGGGCTTAGAGTTGTGAATACTTGTTGTTTAATGTTCACTTTTAGAGTTAAAGAATAAATTGATATTATCTTCTTTTAGTAGTGGAATTTGAGAGTTCTCTCACTCGTATTTTAACAGATGCAGAGATAAGGTGAGCTGTTCTGGGGGTTTGAGTTAATTAACAGAAGAGTTCACCCCCATGTTGTAACACTCTTAGCATCAATCCTCCATCAGAATTGTACATATTTGAACAAGATCACCTTTCCTGTTCCTAAACTCCAATGGGTTCAGGCCCATACTGCTCAGCCTTTGTTCATCAGATAAACCCTCTTAACTTCAGGACTCAGCCAAGTCAGCTTTCTCTCAACTGCCTCCAATCCAACGTTGTGCCTCATTAATAATGGTGAAGACTGCAGTTAATATTCTGGGATGCAGACTTCCTGATGCTCTGTGTGGTGGAAGCAACCCATCCCTCCTTTCAGAAGCTATCCTCTTTTCAATAAAAGCTAGCAGTCCATTTGCTGAACTCATTACTTGGCACACAGATTAACTTGGAGATAGCGAGGACGGCAGATGCTGGAAAGTCAGAATTGATAAAATGTGGAGCTGTAGAAAGCACAGCAGGTCAAGCAGCATCAGAAAAGCAGGAAAGTCGACATATCAGGCAGGACCCTCAGACTCTCCAGCATCCGCAATGCTCACTATCTCCAAGTTGCTGAAAACCATACTGCGAAGCCTCTGCCAAGGATGCCCAGCTTGAAGCAGTTTTCCTCCTCCCCCCAACAAAGACCTCAGTGAATCTCTCTCCCATTGCAACCCCCTGGTCATCAGGCCAGTCCTGATTAAGGCTCCTGCTCGAAACATCGATTCTGCTGCTCCTCTGCTGCTCCTTTTTCCAGCTTCACATTTTATTGTCACATATTAACTTACGTTTTCTGAGACATGGATAAGATCTGTACCACAGTACTGTCCACTGTCTCAATCTTAATAATGCTGTGAACTTCTATTCTTGTGTCAAATAGACAGCATCACATTTCTCCATGTTATACCCCAAACTGCTGCCCACTCACTGAACCTAGCTTTTTCACATTTGCACAAGCCCCTCTCAACTTGCTTTTGCAATATAGGTTCACATCAGCTGAAAGTATGCTAAATACAATCCATCCCATCATTAAAATTATTATCTTGATTGTAAATAATTGAGATCTGAGTTCTGATCTGTGACATTATAGTAATACTCTGAACATGAGAGTTATTCCAATCTGTTCTCTATTGTGTAGCCAGCCCTCTATCCGTGCTAACAGGTGATCTCCAAAACCACCCGCTCTTATCTACTGGAGGTTGCTGGGTAGTGAGCGTGTTCCCTTCCCGAGTACATGATTTGTACGCAAAGAGAATTCAATACAGTTCAGTATAAAATATCCATTCATTAAGTACAAGTGAATGTTCATATGTCAAAATCTCAAAACTTAAATTTAGCACGGGATCTTATACATAAGTACAGGCTTTTGTAAGCTGGGGATCGCGTAGGAATCTTTTCTGTGTAACCTTATTGAACGGTTGTTTGAAATCCAAACGCATTCCATCTGTCAGTTAAAAACAGACAGTGCTGAAGAAACTCAACAAGTTTGACAACATCTGTGGAGAAAGAAACAGAGTTAACATTTTGAGACCAATGTGACTTTTCTTCAGAATGTCTACTGGTTTCCCTTTCTGCATTTACTCTCTTACATCCTCAAAGAATGCAAATACATTTATCTAGCACTCCTTCCTGGGAACATTGTAATGTGTGTTCACATCCCTTTCATTCTCTCACTGGATGTGGGTATCTTTGGCTGGCCAAATTTAATTGCCTGTCCCTTGTTGCTCCTTGAGAAGGTGGTGGGGAGCTGTCTTCTTTAACCACTGCAGTCCATGTGCTGTAGGTAGACCACAGGGTGTTTAGGGAAGGAATTCCAAGATTTGGACCCAGTGACACTGAAGTAACAGTGACTTATTCCAAGTCTGGACAGGGAGTGGCTCGGAGGGGAACTTGCAATGTACGGTCTCCCCATGTATCTACTGCCCTGTCCTTCTGGGTGGAAGTGGTCATGGGTTTAAAGAATTCTGTCCATGGTTCCTTGATACATTTCTGCTGGTCATCATTCAAATGGGACACCCTGCTCCTACTGGGTGTTGGTGCTTGTGGGATGGAATCTTTATGGATGTGGTGCCAGTCAAGTGGGCTACTTTGTCCTGGATGACATTGAGCTTCTTGAGAATTCTTGGAGAGGAACTCATGCATGCATTTGGGGAATATTCCATCACACTCCTAAGTTGTACCTTGTAGATGATGGACAGGCTCTGGGGAGCCCGGTGCTGAGTTAGTTACTGTTTTATTCCTCACCTCTGTCTTTCCTGTAGTCACTGTGTTGAAATGGGTCAGTTTAGTTCATTTTCTGGACAATGGTCACCTCCAGGATGTTGATAATGAGGGACTCAGTGATGGAAACACCCTTCCACGCTAAAGGGTTGGATTGTCTCTAATCAGAAATGGTCATTGTCCGGCATTTGCGTGGTACGTGCCACTTTTCAGCTGAAACCTGGATATTGTCCAGGTCTTGCTGCATTTGGACACAGACAGCTTCAGTGACTGAGGAGTCATGAATGGTTCTCAACATTGTGCAATCATTTAACGCGAATGAAATACTTCTGTCATAAGAAAGTTGTTACACTCTGGATACCTTCTGATGAAGTAATGTTAACAGTATAATTTCAGTGTGTATGAAAGTATGGAAATATTATCATTTCAACGTGCAACAATTACAGGAGTAACTAATTTCTGAATATCTAACTTACAAATGCCCATACTTATTAACACGCTTTCATACAGGGCTGTAATTTTAAAGATGTGACATATATCCTCCTGTCTCCTGTGCTTGTGGAGGCTTCTTTATATTGGTATGGGCTGAGCCAGACCCCTCAAAACATTACTAAGCAGATAGACCCGACCGTAACTTTGCTATTTATTTTAGCTTTGTGTCTTGTGGATATTTCTGGAGTAAATTAGCAAGGTTGACTGTCCGGTTTTAAATAAACAAAATTTATGACAAAATTACGGAATGAATCACAAAGAACAGAAAACAGAATACTGGATAACTTTTCCTATCCAAACCCGGCTTAATGATGCTGCTCCCAAAATACTTGCAACAGTTCCAATACACATCAGATTAGAATTAGAATTAGAATCCTACAGCCCTTCTGCCCAATCAATCCACACTGACCCACCGAAGAATAACCCACCCAGACCTATTCCCCTACCCTATATTTGCCCCTGACTAATAACCTACATTCCTCAGCACAAACAGTAAACAATGGCACAGACAACTTACAATTCGGAATTAAAAGGGCAGACGGACAGAGAGAAGGCTTCTAGTTTCCCCTGTGATCCTTACTCAACTCCTTCCTGAACTGAATAATGTTCTGAACTGCACAACTAGAGAGCTGGCCATGCCCCCTTGACTACACCAGTTTTTCAAGCTTTTGGGCTGAAGCACCATCTGTTGGGGTAAATAGCAAGACTCCATTGAACAATTCAAACTTCAGACATGGTGGAGCCTGGCAAATTACCCCCTCTCTGAAAAAAAAACTCAAGGGCAAAATACCCCTGTACAAGACCAGCCTTGTGGCAATATTGTCCTGCATTGTCTTCTGAATTGAATCCATTCACATCCCCTGGTGCCTGTAATGTCTATGTTTTCAATATTAGAATTGAATGAGGACATGCATTAGAGGCTGGAGGAGGACATTTGGCCCCTCCAACTTGTGGGCCCATTCAATTGAGTCTGCTTGTAACTTCAAATCCACATTCCTGCTGACCCTCAACAACTGATAGAACTGAAAGAACATTAAGGTTATCATTCCTTTACAATGTTATTGGTCACAGATCTACAGCAGTATTGGACATATCATGATCTCCTTTTAACAAAGTACTAGTACTGCCCAGTCACAATTATTACTGGCCCATTTATCACTTGATATTGCAGGTTCCCATAGTCACTATGTTGTCACTGCTAATCTTCATCTCATATCACCCTTTCAATTCATTTGGGTCTCTTTTATTCATATTGAGGAGATGTCAATATGGATGATGTTGTTCTCCTTTGAAAATAGGAAGGGTCAGCATGAAAGTGAGTGACACTTGACAGATTCACAGCCCTTTGAGGGAAGTAATTCCTTCTCATTTCGCTTTCAAATCTGACACCCCTTTTCCTAAAACTATGACATTTTCTTCCAGATTGTCCCACAAAGTGAAATAGCTGCTCTGTATCGAATCTTAAAACTCCATCAGTAATGACTTTTCTCTTATTCTATCCTGTCCAGTTAACATGGTGACGACTGTAATCCTGTTTCAGGGGAAGTGCGGCCTCTCCAGATGTGTCCACGTTACCTGGTAGCCATGGCAGCAGCGAATCTATGGACCTTTGATCTAATATGGAGGCATAATCCTTCAGTTTATGTCTTGCAATTCAGTTTCATGATGTATATCCCAACACTACGCTGTTGTAGATTAGATTAGATTACTTACAGTGTGGAAACAGGCCCTTCGGCCCAACAAGTCCACACCGACCCGCCAAAGCGCAACCCACCCATACCCCTTCATGATGTATATCCCAACACTACGCTGTTGTGTTCTACACAGTCTGGTTCATAGTTGATCGTGACATCGCTATTTGTCACCGGAGGCTGAAAACTAAATACTGCATAGAGAAAACAGTGACTGTGGTTCTCGCAACAACTGCTCTGCTCTTTTCATTGAAAAAAACTTACTGGTAGTTTATGTACAGAAGTAGACATGGGTCGCAAATCTCTCCTGGTGTTGTCACGTGACACAAACTGTTGTGCAATCAAAAGTGTGGGGTGCTGTTAAAGTCATCCACTATGTACTAACACCATGCATTCCATTTATTGTGATCTTGCTGTTCAATGCTTTAACGGTCAGGTACATTTTAGGGACTAACAGAGCCCGCATCAGACTCCAGAGTGATGGCTGTGGAGAGTGTCCCAGTCACCCTGAGATGGAGAGTCTCAGGAAGCCCATTACGATCCTGTCGGCTATATCAGGGAACTTCATATTGTCATGGGGAATATTTATTGGAGAATGGAGAACCTTGGATATGAGTCACTGGCATCTATGCAATAACACAACACAAATTCAGAGAAGAGGTGAAATATCTGTTATCGTTTTCATTTATTACCAATACAAAATAATTTCAAACAGGAAAAGAAATTATCGCCAGTGCATCACCAGGTCCGTGTTTTTATTTGTCTGTTGCTGAATGGTTTCTGCATAGAGTCATACAGTCTTACAGCACAGAGACAGGGTCTTCGGCCCTAACTGCTCCATGCCAACCAAAATGTCTGTCCATGGTAACCGCATTTCACTGCATTTGGCCCATATCCTTCTAATCCTTTCCTATCTATGTAATTGTCCGATTGCCTTTTCAGTGTTATTAATGTACCCACCTCAACCACTTCCACTGGCAGCTCATTCCATATGCGTAAAAAAGGTTGTCCCTCAGGTTCCCTTTTATTCTTTCCCCTCTAACCTTAAACTGATGCCCTCTAGACTTTGATTCCCCAACCCTGGGTAAGAGACTGAGTGCATTCACCTTATCCATGCCTCTCATGATCTTATACCCCTCAATATGATCCCCCTCCGTCTCCTATGCTCTAAAGAAAATGTCCTAGCTTGTCCAACCTCTCCCTGATGAGCCCTGGCAACATTCTTGTAAATTTCTTCTGCACTATTTCCAGTTTAATAACATCCTTCCTGTAGCAAGATGACCAAAACTGAACACAATGCTCCAAGTGTGGTCTCCCCGATGTCCTGTACAACTGCAACATAACTTCCCAACTTCTATACTCAGTGGCCTGACTGATGAAGGCTGATGTGTCCTGTCTTCACTCCCTGTCAACCTGTGATTCCACTTTCAGAGAACCGTGCACCTGAACTGCAAGGTCTTTCTGTTCCTCTACACTCCTTAAGGCCCTACCATTCACCATGAAACACCTACCTTGATCTGACTTTCCAAAATGCAACACATCACTTTTATCTATATTAAACTCCACTTGCCAATTCTTGGTTCACTGCCCCAGCTGAACAAGATTCTGCTGCAATTTCCGACATCCTTCCTCACCGCCCACGATGCCACCTATTTTAATGTCATCTGCAAACTTAGTAATCACGCCTTGTACATTCTCATCCAACTCATTGATACAGATAACAAACAGCAATGAACCCACCACCGAGCCCTGGGGCACTCCACTAGTCACAGGCCTCCAGTCCAAAAATCATCCTTCCACTGTTACTCCCTGCTTCCTACCATCAAGTCAATCCCACCGGATTCCATGCAATCTAGTCTTCCAGAGCAGCCTACCATGTGGAACCTTATCAAAAGCCTTACTGAAATCCATTTGAACTACATCTACTGAACTGCCCTCGTCAACCTTCCTGGTCACTTCATCAAAGAATTCTAGTAAATTTGTGAGGCATGATCTCCCACTCACAAAGACATGCTAACTACTCCCTAATCAAGCGCTGTGTCTCCAAATGCATGTACATCTTATCTCTCAGAATCTTCCCAAGTAACGTACTCACCATAGATTTTAAGCTCACTGGTCTATAGTTCCTGGGCTTCTCTTTTGTAAGTAAAGGCACAACATTCGCTACCCTTCAGTCTTCCGGGACCTCACCCATGGCTGATGATGATGATGATGCAAAAATATCAGCCAGAGCTCCTGCAATTTCTTAGCTAGCTTCTTGCAGTGTTTTTGGATATGGCTGGTCAGGACCAGAAGATATATCCGCCTTCATACATTCTAAACATCCAACACCGCCTTTTCTGTGATATGGACTGTCCCCAGAGGCATGTCCATTAACTTCTCCAAGTTCCCAGTCTTCATGTCTTTCTCCACGGTAAACACAGAGGAGAAATATTCATTGAGGACCTCACCCATTTCCTGTGGTTCTACACATGCATGTCTACTTTGGTCCTTGAGGTGTCTTATTCCCTATTTCTTCTTTTTCCTTTAATATAGTTAAAGAATTTCTTTGGATTCACCCTAATCTTCTCAGCCAAGGCTATCTCATTCCTCCTTTTTGCCCTCCTGATTTCCTCCTTCAGTAAACTCCTGGATCCCCTGTGTACCTCCAGCGATTCTCTTGATCCCAGCTGCATGTCCCTGAGCAACTCTTCCTTCTTTTTCCTGGTCAAAGCCTCAATACCTCTTGTATTCCTGCCCTTTCACCCTCACAGGAACTTATAGACCTCGAACTCTAGCTATCACACTTTTAAAGGCCTCCCCCTTGCCAGAGGTCCCTTTGCCTGCAAACTACTCCAATCAAACCCTCACAAGCTCCTGTCTAATTCCATCCAAATTCGCCTTGCCCTAATTTAGAACTTGAAGCCGTGGACCAGTTTTGACCTTCTCCGTAACCATTGTAAAATTAATAGGACTATGGTCACTGGTGCCAAAGTGCTCCCCCACTGTCACCTCCGTCACCTGTCCTGCCCTGTTTCCCAAGAGTAGGTCGGATTTTGCCCCTTCCTGAACAGGATTCTTTATATCCTGCTTGAGGAAACTTTCCTGAACATACTTAACAAATTGCACACCATCTAAGCCCTTAATACTGTGGCAGTCCCAGTCGATGTTAGGAAAATTAAAAGCCCCCACTACGACAAGCCTATTGCTGCTCTCTCCAGTCTCCCTGCATATTTGTTCCTCTAATTACCATTGACTATTTGGGGCCGATAATACAACCCCAATAATGTCATCATCCCCTTCTTATATCCTGCCTCCGCCCACAAAGTCTCACTGATGATCCCTCACTTATTCCGTCTCTAACTGCTGCTGTGATACTCCCCTTGAACACAAATGTAAATCTCGGGGAATGATGTCAAATCTCAGTCAATGATGCCCAACCTTTTCAAAGTCAAGGCCCACTTCAACGAGACAAATAATACCAGGGCACACCCACGGTTTTACAAATGCGAAGCGCAGTGTTGGAGATGTGCACATGGATGCCTCTGGAGATTGTGCCTGCTCTGTTGTAAGGTATGCTTGCTGTCAGGAGGAGATTCCTTCAATAATAGATCGCAAACACGAAGACGGACACAATGCCCAGGGAAAGCAGCACTGCCTCCTAGACAATCCACAACCGACTTCTCGCCTTGCACCATGCACCAGTGTGCTGAGGCACACCAGTTGTAAAGCACTGAGGATGATTCTTCAGGACGGTCAAAAGCATTGCATCCTCACTCTCTCGGCTTCCTTTTCCTTTGAAATCCTGGATGTAGATCAGAAGATCCACATGATTTATCAACTGTTTAATTTATCCTGGGTGCTTTTCTTGAGGAGCATTAATTAACTAAATTTGTAAGGTCAGTTAAGTGCCTTGAATCCACATTATTTTGATCAGAATTTACACTTTCCCACATGAATACAGACAGAATAATTTTTTTTAAGGATCTGTGGCTTCTCCTGCCTCTTGCTCTCAGGAGGATGTATTCCACCTTGTGCCACTGTTCTGTTTCACATACTTATGGACATTTGTTTATGTTTTGGTACCTTTATCTTTTCTCTCTATCGTTCATTTCTAATTCTGCATCAACCCCTTTTGGAAGAAGGGCTGTCCCAAACACTCACAAGTCTATGAGAGAGAAAAATGTTTCCTCAGCTCTGTTTCAATCGCCTTACCAGCTGAGCAGCACGTTGGCACAGTGGTTAGTGCTGCTACTTTACAGTGCCAGGGACCTGGGTTCGAGCCCTGCCTCGGGCAACTGCCTGTGTGGAGTTTGCACGTTGTCTGTGTGAGTTTTCTCTGGGTTCTCCCGTTTCTTCCCACAGTCCAAGCCCTTGCCAGTTAGGTAAATTGGCTATGCTAAGGTGGGTTGCTCTTCAGAGGGTCGGTGTGGACTTGTTGGGCTGAAGGGCCTGTTTCCACATTGTAGGGAGTCTAACCTAATTTTTTTTAAATTGAAGATATGTTAAACGATGCATCTTGTAGATGGTACACACAGCCGGTGGTGGAGGGACTGGGTGGGCATAGATGTGATGCCAATCAAGCGGCTGCTTTGTCCCTGGATGGTGTCAAGCTTCCCCGAGTGCCGTTGGCAAGTGGGGAGGATTCCCTCACACTCCTGAGTGTTACTTTGCAGATGTTTGACAGACTTTGGGGAGTCAGGAGGTGAGTTACCTGCTGCAATATTGCAACTTCTGACCTGCTCTTGGCGGTCTGTTTACCCAGAGCACATGGACTGCAGCAATTCAACAAAGCAACTCAACACCACCTTCTCTAGGATAACTAGGATAGGAAATAAATGCTGCCGCACCCAGACAGACCCACATCCCATGAGATGCTCAAAACTCCATTCGATTTATGTGGCTATCTTTGTTCAGTTTCGAGTCAGGGGCTCTAGGATGTGGCTGGTGGAGAAATCAGTGATTGGAGCCTCATTGAATATGCCCATTGAATCATGGCAACACTGCATCAGTCTCAATACTGCCAATGACATTCTCATTTCTCTTCAATATTTGTTCTTATTTCCCATGATTTATTTGTTTCAGAAGATACCTTTGTTGTACATGGACTATTCTATTAATGTGCAGATTCTATATAAATGATTTGAACATTATTGTATGAGGGATGGTCAGTAGGTTTGCTGATGGGACAAGAATTGGTGAGGTGGTGAATAGTGAGGAGGATAGTTTTACATTACAGAAGGATGTAGACCGCTTTTCAGAAGAGCAGACCGTGTCAAATGGAATTCAACCAGGATCAATGTGATGTGGTGTACTTGGACAAGGCAAACAAGACGAGGGGAATGCATGATGAACAGATGGATGAGAACACCAGAGAATCAAGGTGAATTTTTCCCAACCTTTTCTGTCTCAGGCCCCCTTCAATGAGACAAATAAGACCCCGGCACTCCCACATTCACAGGCACAGTATCAGACTCTGGGAAGCAGAGAAGATCAGACTGAGCTTGATGTGCATGATCCTTAATGCCTTAAAGTTAATAGTCAGGTGGTTAAAGTGTTTGCCTTTATTAGTACAGGCTCACACTGATCCAGGGTTTTGGTTTTCTTTGCTCTCACAAGTTAAAGTTGGATTTGTTTGGATTTGAAGTTACAGGAATAGTGCCAGAAAACCGGAGGTTAGAAAATGCTCAAAAGGGGAGTAGAGTCAACCCAGGTAATTATAGACCATCGGGCCTTACTTCGGTTGTGGGTAAACTGTTGGAAAAAGTTATAAGAGATACGATTTATAATTATCTAGAAAGAAATAATTTGATTAGGAATAGTCAACACGGTTTTGTGAAGGGTAGGTTGTGCCTCACAAACCTCATTGAGTTCTTTGAGAAGGTGACCAAACAGGTTGATGAGGGTAAAGCAGTTGATGTGATGTACATCGGTTTCAGTAAAACGTTTGATAAGGTTCCCCGTGGTACGCTATTGCACAAAATACAGAGCAATGGAATGAGAGTGATTTAGCGATTTGGATCAGAAATTGGCTAGCTGTAAGAAGACAGAGTTGGTGGTTGATGGGAAATGTTCATCCTGGAGGTAAGTTACTAGTGGTGTACCGCAATGATCTGTTTTGGGGCCACTGCTGTTTGTCATTTTTACAAATGATGTAGATGAGGGTGTAGAAGGATGACTTAGTTAAATTTGCAGATGACACTAAGGTCGGTGGAGTTGCAGACAGTGCTGAAGGATGTTGCAGGTTACAGAGGGATATAGGTAAACTGCAGAGCTGGGCTGAGAGGTGGCAAATGAAGGTTAATGTGGAAAAGTGTGAGGTGATTCACTTTGGAAAGAGCAACAGGAATAAAGAGGACTGGGCTAATGATAAGATCCTAGGTAGTGTGGATGAGCAGAGAGATCTCGGTGTCCACATACATAGATCCCTGAAAGTTGTCACCCAGGTTGATAGGGTTTTTAAGAAGGCATACAATGTGTTAGGTTTTATTGGTAGAGGGATGGAATTTCAGAGCCATGAGGTCATGTTGCAGCTATACAAAATGCTAGTGCAACCGCACTTGGAGTATTGTGTATAGTTCTTGTTGCCACATTATAGGAAGGATGTGGAAGCTTTGGAAAGGGTTCAAAGGATGTTGCCTGGTATGGAAGGAAGGTCTTATGAGGAAAGGCTGAGGGACATGAGGCTGTTTTCATTAGAGAGAAGGTTGAGAGGTGACTTACTTGAGACATATAAGATAATCAGAAGGTTAGAGAGGGTGGGCAGTGACCATTTTTCCTCGGATGGTGATGGCTAGCACAATGGTAAATAGCTTTAAATTGAGGGATGATAGATATAGGATAGATGTCAGAGGTAGTTTTCTTACTCAGAGAGTAATAGGGGCATGGAACACACTGCCTGCAATAGTAGTAGACTCACTAAATCTAAGGGCATTAAAATGGTCATTGGATCGACATATGGATGAAAATGGAATAGTGTAGGTTAGCTGGGCTTCAGATTGGTTTCACAGGTCGGCGCAACATCGAGGGCTGAAGGGCCTATACTGCGCTATAATGTTCTATGTTCTATAATCTGCTACATACAACTGCCTCTCTGCTGCAGGAAGAAGTTTAAGTTCTCTCTCAACTGCGAGATTCATTCGGTTGGTGTTCCTCCCCCTGGACTGGAGGATACAGCAAGTGAAGGAAGTATCTTTTGCTGAATTGGCTTGTACCAAGGATGGGTTTATGGGATGCTGCTATACTGGAGCATTTAATGATTAGTCGTTCAATAATATACTAGTTTATTGAGTATTTCAGTCGAGTTAAAATTATGAAAATTGTTCTTTTTTTGTAATTTAACTGTGATATAAGAATAAAATATGTTTTGCTTAAAGTCTGGATGTTTGACCAATTGAATCACATCTGGAATGCAGGACCTTACATTTGCCTTTAAGTAAGAGAAAAGTTAGGGTCCAGGCTATCTCCTTGGTACGTTTATAGAGGGTATGGCCTGGTCCATAACAAAGATCACTGAATTGTTACAGCACAGAAGGAGGCCATTAAGATGTTGCGTCTGAACTGGCTCTGAAAAGGAACAATTCACTTAATGTCACTCCATCATGTCAGTTAATGACCCAGTTCTCCCTCAAATGCCTCAGTTGAATTTTCCTTCACTGTTACCTGAAGCAGTGTATCCCAATACAAATGATTAGCTGCAGGATTTTTTTTTCATGTCTCCATTGCTTCTATCACTGGCGATTTCCATTCCACGTTGAAGTATTTGTGGATCCTGCTATCATTGAGAGCAGTGCTCTTTCAATATTATTTCAGTCCAGACTCCTCATGATTTGACAACCTAAAGTGAACCTTCAATGAACCTTCTTCATTCTGCTTGAAGATTAATGTCCATCTTGCAATTCTAGCCACCTAACTGAGGCTCCTCATGGTTTTGAAATATTTGTGTATCTGTCCCTCGCGCTCTCTAATATCTTCACATCCTTCCTAAAGTGTAAAATCAACAACCAGACACTACTCCCTGTGCTGGAGATGCTGTGTTAGATGCACATTAAATATAACCTCCTTAGAACATAGAACATAGAACATTACAGCACAGTACAGTTCCTTCAGCCCTCGATGTTGCGCCAACCTGTGAAACCAATCTGAAGCCCATCTAACCTACACTGTTCCATTCTCATCCATATGTTTATCCAGTGACCATTTAAATGCCTTTAAAGTTGGAGAGTCTACTATTGTTGCAGACAGTGTGTTCCATGCCCTTACTACTCTCTGAGTAAAGAAACTACCTCTGACATCTGTCCTACATCAATCACCCCCTCAATTTAGGGGTCCCCTCATGCTAGCCATTATCATCTGAGGAAAACGCCTCTCACTATACACCATATCTAACCCTCTGATTATCTTATATGTCTCAATTAAGTCACTTTTCAACCTTCTTTTCTATTGAAAAGAGCCTCAAGTCCCTCAGCCTTTCCTCATAAGACCTTCTCTCCATACTAGACAAAATCCTCGTAAATCTCCTCTGAACCTTTTCCAAATCTCTTCCTAGAATGTGGTGACCAGAACTGTACGCAATACTCCAAGTGCAGCTGCACCTGAATTCCTTGTTTCTCACATGCCTCTGGTAATAAAGCCTTGGTTTCCAATAACTTCATGAACAACTCTCTGCCTCCCATCCCTCTAAACGCTGTTGAATACAGGCCCAGTTGAACCAATCTCTCCTCATACAGCAGCCCTGACATCCCCGATAACCACCTGGTGTCCATTTGTTGCACTTTCTCCTTCACCTTTAATGACAAACATACAAATTCTCAGGCTGCATTTCCCTGTAACCTGTTTGGAATTATGTGCTCTTGATTATATTGTATCTTTTTGATCTTCTGATCCAGTCGACACTTCTTATGACCTCAGTGTTTTTAAATTCCCCTGGTCTCTGCTCGTCTCTGAAGATTCTTTACAAATGGGAAAGGACGTGATAGAAAGCATTGAAACAGAAGACTGGGAATGAGGAACATTTTTACAACCTTGAGGTTGTAAACCCTCCCAAATGAAGGAGCGGCCCAGATCCTGTGATATCAGTCATGGGGCAACATTGCGATGTCTGCTGCTTTTGGGGAGCCACATTGGGACAACTAAAGAGGAGTTGAGTTACTTTGGAGCCTGGGAATTGCCTGACACCAGACATGACTCCAGTGTTTGGGCCGGGGGGGGGGGTGAGGTTGGTGTGTATACGTCGATGTTCCTGCTCAGGTCTGTCAGCATATTACCCTGTGTCACTTCCCCTGCATTTCCCTTTCAATTTATTTGGGATTTCAATGATCAGAGCCTGCTCGGCAGGGCTGCACTGGTCCTTAGGAGGGGGATCCAAACACTCCTGTTATGAAGGTGTAGAGGTGTACTGTACCTTTAAGAGAGTTGAAAAACTAACAAGGATTGCCTGACGCAGCACAGAGTGTGCTGAACAAAGTAACAATGTCAACATAAATAGCAGCAGCTAGGTTGCATGAAACAAAAACAGTTCAAATTTGGCCAATCAGTTTAAATTATGCCCCAAGATACCAAAATCCAATCAAATTTGAATTTAGTATTTTGAAAAATTTAAAACCAAGGGAACGATCCGATGTTTTGGAGTATAAAAACAGAGACTTTGAACAGTTAGGGGGAGAACTGCCAAGCCACTAACAAGTATGGACTGCCAGCAGAACAACTCTCTGAAAGGTACCTGTCTATAAGTTTGTGCATCATAACCAACCTGGAGACAATCTACAGAGGAAGGTCTACAAAGGAGAATTGGCAAAGCTGACTGGTTTCGAAACATGATTTTTATTTGTACATCTTAATTGGGATTTTTTTTTTGTCTAACTAGTATTATAGAGTGGGAGTAAAAGATAGGTATAAGAGAAAGGAGTTGTAAATAGGAAAGGTGCAGTCACCTTGTTGGGTGTTTACTATAGGCCCCCCAATAGCAGCAGAGATGTGGAGAAACAGATTGGGAATATTGTTCTATGTTCTATGTTCTATGTTCTATGTTCTAAATAGTTGTTGGTTTTAATTTTCTCTGTTGGGCTTAAAGAATAAGGTTGTTAGTTTTTACTTTAAGTAGTGATCTCTGGGATCGTTCTTTGCCTCTCAAATTTTAACAGATTACAGCACGAGGTGAACCTTTTTTGTGATGCTGGTTTAAATTAGCAGAGGAGTTTACCCCATGTCATAACTGTTGGGAGCTTTGGTCCGAGATTTGAACTGGTTTAGACAGATTTGAATAGATTTGGGGGTACGAAAAATCCCAGCAGATTTGAACACTTGCAGGTTAGTGTCCTAGATATTAAAATAAAATGTAGGTGGGACAATTGTTTAATTTCAGTGACTTGTGGTTGATTAAATTAAAAGTGAGAGAAATGGCTCTGAAAATTGCTAAAGAGGCTCTGGGATTTGAAGATGATTCTCAAATTTGCCAAGGAAGTTTAGAAGGAAAGAAAAAGCGAAGAGGTTAGATTTGGGTTTAACCAAGGACAAAAGTAAAGCTGAAATTGTAAGGGAGTTACTCAAACACTTAGGTGCGTCAGAGAAGCAGACAAGTGCAGTCGAGGTAGAAAAACTTAAATTACAATTGAGGAAATCAAGTTAGGATAAACAAAGAGAGAGAGAGAGAAGGTTCTTATTTGAGTGACGAGAGAGAAAAGAAAAGGAGAGAGAACGAGAGAGAGGAGAGAGAAAGACAGAGAGAATTTGAACTTGAGAGTTGCCCCTCAGTCAGCAATGTTAACAAGATGGAGATTAAAACAGAAGTAGCGATATATATGAATATGTTAAAATTCTGCCACATTTTGATGAGAAAGATGCTAATGCCTTTTTCCATTTCATTTGAAAAATTGGCTAGGCAGATGGAGTGGTCCGAGGATTTATGATGATTGCTAGTTCAGACTAAATTGGTCGGCAGAGCTAGTGAGGTATTTGCTGCACTGTCAGATGAGGGGTCAAGAGATTATGAAGGGGTTAAACAGGCTATTTTAAGTGCTTATGAATTGGTACCAGATGTGTATAGACAGTGGTTCAGAAACATAAAGAAGGAACCAGGTCAGACTTATGTTGCTTTTGAAAGAATTTTGATAGATGGGTATGTGCTTTAAAGATAGATAGGACCTACGAGACTCTAAGAGAGATTATTCGGCTGGAGGAGATTCAACTCACCTCCAGGGATGATAAGAACTTACATGGAAGAACAGAAAGTTCAGGAAGTGAGAAGGGCAGCAGAATTAGCCGATGAATACATGTTGGTGCATAAGACAAAAGCCCACCCAGATTTTCATCCCGTGAGCAATAGAAGTTGGAGAAGGGGAGATCCTACACTATGAAACAAAGAGTAGAGAACACTGGTAAGAGGTTACCACAGGTTAAAAAAGAAACCCAAGTGAATGGAAAGGAGGTGAAAGGCCTTGGGTGGGTTTCCACTGTGGGAAAAGGGGACACATAAAGTCACAGTGTTTGTTGTTAAAGAAAGGCGCTGTGGGAAAAGATGTGGTAAAAGATGCTAAGCCAGTGGCACAAATGAAAGTAGTAAAGGAGACCCCAAGAAGAGTAGGTGAGTTAGCTAAACGGCACCTAAAGAGGGCACAGCATAGAATGAAGCATTTGGCAGATAAAAGCTCTGAGACATGGAAGCTTTCCTGAGAGGATGATGTGTTAGTACTGCTACCAGTGATAGGCGATCCCTTCAAAGACAGGTTAAGTGTTCCCTATCAAATTGAGAAAAAGATAGTCAAAAACTAGTTCAGACTAAATTGGTCGGCAGAGCTAGTGAGGTATTTGCCGCACTGTCAGATGAGGGGTCAAGAGATTATGAAGGGGTTAAACAGGCTATTTTAAGTGCTTATGAATTGGTACCAGAAGTGCATAGACAGTGGTTCAGAAACATAAAGAAGGAACCAGGTCAGACTTATGTTGATTTTGAAAGAATTAAGTATAGTCATTTTGATAGATGGGTATGTGCTTTAAAGATAGATAGGACCTACGAGACTCTAAGAGAGATTATTTGGCTGGAGGAGTTTCAACTCACTTCCAGGGATGATAAGAACTTACATGGAAGAACAGAAAGTTCAGGAAGTGAGAAGGGCAGCAGAATTAGCCGATGAATACATGTTGGTGCATAAGACAAAAGCCCACCCAGATTTTCATCCCATGAGCAATAGAAGTTGGAGAAGGGGAGATCCTACACTATGAAACAAAGAGTAGAGAACACTGGTAAGAGGTTACAACAGGTTAAAAAAGAAGCCCAAGTGAATGGAAAGGAGGTGAAAGGCCTTGTGTGGGTTTCCACTGTGGGAAAAGGGGACACATAAAGTCACAGTGTTGTTGTTAAAGAAAGGCGCTGTGGGAAAAGATGTGGTAAAAGATGCTAAGCCAGTGGCACTAGTGAAAGTAGTAAAGGAGACCCCAAGAAGAGTAGGTGAGTTAGCTAAACAGCACCTAAAGAGGGCACAGCATAGAATGAAGCATTTGGCAGATAAAAGCTCTGAGATATGGAAGCTTTCCTGAGAGGATGATGTGTTAGTACTGCTACCAGTGATAGGCGATCCCTTCAAAGACAGGTTAAGTGTTCCCTATCAAATTGAGAAAAAGATAGTCAAAAACAGTATTGGGTATGTCATTTGAACATATTGAAACTGTATCAACATTAGAGAGGAAAAATTGCAGAAGAAGGTGTTAGTTACTGCCCCTCAGAGTGAGGAATCAAATCCAGTTGGATTTTGATGTGCCTCAAAGTATATTTAAAAATTGACGAAGTTCTTGAGGAGTGGAATAGGTTAGTAAACTATCTGTTTCAGGAGCACAGCACACAGTTGAAAGGTTTGTTTCAGCAGTATAAGGACATTTGTAAGAATCAGATGGGGAGGACTAATGCTATTGTACATGAAGTAGATGTAGGGAATACTGCTGTGGTAAAACAACACCCCAATCAACTTAATCCTTTCAAAGCCAAACAGGTCTAGATGGAGGTGGAGACCATGCTCGATGAGGATATCATCGAACCAAGCCAGGGTGAGTGGAGTTCACTGATCGTCTTAGTTCCCAAACCGGACGAGACTCAACGATTCTGCTTGGATTATTGGAAGGTCAATGCTGTTACAAAATCGGACTCATATCCAATTCCTAGATTGGAGGACTGTATTGAGAAAGTTGGACAAGCCAGTTACCCCACCAAGTTGGACTTACTGTGTGGTTAAAGGCAGGTAACTTTATCAGAGATGGCAAAATAAATTTCTGCGTTTGTATCGCCAAATGGGCTATCAGTTTAAAGTGATGCCTTTTGGAATGAAAAATGCACCCGCCACATGCATGGACAGAGTTGTGGCTGGGTTAACAAACTGTGCAGTCTATTTGGACGATGTAGTAAGTCCTGGAAAGATCACATGGTACAGTTGGCAGAGCTCTTTGAATAACTACAAGAAGCAAAACTGTTAATAAACTGAAATAAAATTGAATTCGCAAAAGCAGAGGTGATGTTCTTGGTGCATAACATCGATCATGGAAGGTTGACCCTACAGAACACAAAAACGAAGGCCTTTTAGGAATTTCCATGACAACCTCGAAGGAAGAGGTGCTTTGATTCTTAGGACTCAGCAGATTCATTCAGAAGTTTTTTCCAAACATCATGATTCCTGATGCAGGGCTTATGCCTGAAACATCGATTTTCCTGCTCCTCGGATGCTGCCTGACCTGCTGTGCTTTTCTAGCACCACACTCTAGACTCTGATCGCCAGCATCTGCAGTCCTCACTTTCTCCTCCTGATATTTGAGACAAGCCAAGTGGCAATGAGTACAAGATGTAGGGATGGAAATGTGTTGCTGGAAAAGCGCAGCAGGTCAGGCAGCATCCAGGGAACAGGAGAATCGACGTTTCGGGCATAAGCCCTTCTTCAAGATGTAGGGATGTCTTACTTGATTTATACAGGGCCTTTGTCAGACTGTACCTTGAGTGTTGTATGCAGATTTGCACTCTGTAACTGAGAGATGATATACACAAAGGGTCACTGGGCTAATACTAAGGATTGCAGCATGATAAGAAATTGGCCCAACTCAGCCTGTATTCACTCAAGTTTAACAAATGAGAGGTGATCTGATTAGATTAGATTCTCTACAGTGTGGAAAAAGGCCCTTTAGCCCAACAAGTCCACATCGACCCTCCGAAGAGTAACCCACCCAGACACATTCCCCGACCTCATATTTACCCCGGCTAATACACCTAACACTATGGGCAATTTAGCATAGCCAATTCACCTGACCTGCACATCTTTGGATTGTGGGAGGAAACCAGAGTACCCAGAGGAAACCCACGCAGACACGGGGAGAACGTGCAAACTCCACACAGACAGTCACCCGAGGCTGGAATCGAGCCCGGGTCCCTGGCACTGTGAGGCAGCAGTGCTAACCACTGAACCACTGTGCAGGGCCGGACAGACGAGATGCGGGGAAGATGTTTCCCCCGGTTGGAGAGTCCAGAACTAGAGGTCACTGTCTCAGGATATGGGGTAGACCATTTAGAATTGAGATGAGGAAACATATCTTCGGTCAAGAGAGTTGATAACCTGTTGAATTGTCTCCCAGCGAACACTATAGAAACCAGGCACTGAGTGTATTGAAGAAACATGGCATGATTCAATGGCATCAAGATGCATGAGGAGAAAGTGGGAATATTTTATGCTTCTTGATCCCAACAACAACAATGAAATAGTGTTGTCAGACCAGGGTTTACTTATAAATAGAACTGTTTCAGTCTTATTGGATTACACTTCTGTAAACGTTTGGTTAACTCATCCATATCAATCAAATCTAGCCTTTTCCTACAATTAATTCCAGTACTGTTTGCCTGTGGCTACCTTTATTTATGATACACTTCTGTCAAAAATACATTTTCAAGAGTCAGGTCACAGGAATGAATTAGGATCTAGGTCTTTTCAGGCTCAAGGCCCACTTGAATGAGACAAACAACATGAGGCGCACCTCCTTTTATCCCATTCCCAAGCACAGATCGGAATCACGCTTGTGAACAACTTTGTTTTGATCCATTGATGGGAATGTGAGCGTTTCTGGACATTCCCAACCCGAATTACCCAGAAGGCACCTGAGAATCAACCACATTGCTGTGGGTCTGGAGTCACATCCAGGCCAGACCAGGTTAGAATGGCAGTTCCCATCCCTTAAGGACATTGGTGAAGCAGATGGACCTTTCTGATAATCGACAATGGCTTCATGGTCATCATTCAACTCCTACTTCCAATTTTTTTTTTCCATTGACTTCAAATTCCATCATCTGCTGTGGCAGGATTTGAACCCAGCTCCCCAGAATACTCCCTGGGTCTCTGGATTAACAATCCACTGATAATGCCACTAGGCCATTGCCTCCCCTTGACACAGATATGTCAAGCTTCTTGAGTGGAGTATCAAAGACAGTATAGCAGCTAATAAAAATCATAAGGGTCATCGATAGGGGTGAATAGCCAAAGTCCTTTTCCTGGGGTAGAGGAGTCCAAAACGAGAAGACATGGTTTAAAGAGAGAGGGTTAAGATTTGGAAAGGACCTGAGAGGTAAGGATTACAACAGAAGTATGTGGAACGAGCTGCAGAGGAAGTGGCGGAGGCTGGTACAATTGCAACATTAAAAAGTCATCTGGATGGGTATATGAGTAGGAAGGGTTTAAGAGGGATATGGGCCAAATGTTGGCAAATGGGACTAAGTCAGATACTTGGTCAGCGTGGACTAGTTGGACTGTAGGGCCTGTTTCCGTGCTGAATGACCATGTTTCTGAAGCTGCACTCGTCCAGGTGAGTGGTGAGTATGTCATCACACTCCTGACTTGTGGCTTGTTGATGGGATACAGGTTTTGGGGAGTCAAGAGTTGAGTTACTTCCTGCAGTATTCCTAGCCTCTAACTTGCTCCTTGGGGGCTCCAGGATGAATCTACCAACAGCATGTGGACTGCAGTGGGTCAAGAAGGCAGCTCACCCCCGATTTCTCAAGGGTAACTAGGGATGGGTAATAAATGCTGCCACACTCAGCGACTCCCATGTCCCATGTGATGCTACATTAGCCATAGTAGTATTGTGGTGAGTTCAGTTCAGTTTCAGGTCCGGGGAAACCTCCAAGATATTGCTCATGGGGAATTCAGTGATAGTTGTCCTCTTTGAATTATGCCAACTCTGTCTGAGTTGATATACTGACAATTAATTGCCTTCATTATGATTACTTTGCAATGTTTGTTCTTGTCCCCCCTATCGATCTTTTTCTGAAGCTACTTTTGTTAGAATTCTTGAAAATGGGTCATTCCATTAATGTAGATTTTGGGACTGGGGAGAAGGGAAAGGGGTAACTGGTCAAGAACTGCATTGTTCATGTATCAATTCCCCCAATATACTTGTTGATTTCATTACTTCATTTGATGGGTTTAATGAGGCTCCATCAACATGGGAACTGATTTTCTGGTCTGATGCATTCTCCCTGCTATAAATAAGGGATGTTTTCTCAATCTCTTAAAGGGAGAACAGACCAAACCTTCACAACAATCCTTGAAACATTTGTTGTCTTCAAAAGGGACATCATGTCTCTTGGTTTTTTGATCAAACTGAAGATTCTGTGGGCGATTAATGACATTCAGAAGATTTACTACCCGGTCTTAGCTGCGTTTGGTGTCCCAGGTGAGTTACACCCTAGCAATGCTTAATTAAGAAGTGGAATTTAGTTATATGCAGCATCTTAAAATTTGTGCCTTTTTAAAGATAATACTTCTTACATTTACAGCAGTTTCTAGAATACAAGAATTTCTTTGTTCTATGGTTTTAAATGCAGTCAACCATCTGGAAAGCATAAAGAACCAATGCTCTATTAATATATCTGTCCATCTTTCTTTCTTTCTTTCTCTCTTTCTTTCTCTCTCTTTCTTTCTCTCTTTCTGTCTCCCTCTCTTTCTCTCTTTCTTTTTCTTTCTCTCCCTCTTTCTTTCTTTCGCTCTTTCACTCTTTTTCTCTCTCTTTCTCTTTCTTTCTCTCTCTCTTTATTTCTTTCTCTCTTTTTTCTTTCTTTCTTTCTCTCTTTCTTTCTTCCTTTCTTTCTCATAGTTTTGTGGCCACGTAGTTATCTGGCAAGTAAACATTTTCAACACTATCTCAATGGAATATTTGCTGTTACCTTGCAGTTTCTCGCAAAAACATTGGGTTCCTATTTAATAATTTAGTTTCATTGTTTTACTGGAAATACAATGAGCAATCATTTCTGCATTACATCTGGTCAATAAATGATCCTATTTATTCTCTTCTTTCAAGTTAACTTGATTGCAATTACAATCCTGGTCCGAGGCAAGTGTGGCCTTTCCAAATGTGTCACTCATTACCTGGTGGCAATGGCAGCGGCGGATCTACTGGTCATTATCTTCGATCTGATACTACGACAAATTCCTATCACATATCGGGAAGAGTTTCGCTTTGTGCTTTCTATCCCCTTGTGTAACATCCATGCTGTTCTGCTTTATGCTGCCACAGACTGCTCTGTCTGGTTCACGGTCACATTCACCTTTGATCGGTTTGTGGCCATCTGTTGCCAAAAGCTGAGAAGTAAACATTGCACTAAGAAAACAGCGGGTGTGGTTTTAGGGACAGTGACTGTGCTGAGTTGTCTGAAGAATATTTTCTGGTATTTCATGTATTACAATCTATATTGGCTTTCTAATAGTCCATGGTTTTGTAGAGTACCTCCAAACATAAGCACTTCAATTGTCTGGGCCTTCGTTGAATTAATACATTACATAATAACGCCATTTATTCCATTTATTTTGATTCTCCTATTAAACACTTTGACAGTCAGAAACATTATATTAGCCAACAGAGCTCGCAGGCGACTCCGGGCTCAGATGACTGGGGACAGTGTCAGTGACCCAGAGATGGGGAGTCGGAGGAAATCCATGATTATGTTATTTGTTATATCTGGCAATTTCATCGTGTTATGGGTGGTGTTCATCGTTTATTCCATACTGAAACGATTCGATTACTTGGGATATCCAGTCCCTCTCCCCACATTTGTAAGTGAGATCGGCTTCATGTTTCAGCTCCTGAGCTGCTGCACAAACACCTTTATTTATGCAGTTACCCAGAGGAAGTTCAGAGAAGAGTTGAAGGATGGAATGATGTATCCCTTCACAAAGTTGATCAAAGTAATTCGATAATTTTTTTTTAACCTATGTTTGGAACAGTAAATATATATTTTCTCAAGAGTAAACATCGGATTTGAGATACTAGGTTTTATGTATGCTTGATTCTTGCTGAAGACCGCTGAGTGTCTTCATTCAATGCAGTGTCAGCGTTCAGTTCAAGGATAGTGTGGGAGTAAGCTGTGGTTATGAAAACTTCCATAGCAACACAGCATGGCTTCACATTGTCTGTCCTCCCATTGGGTGTTTATTACAGAATGACTGAATTGTTACAACACAGATACAGACGCTGGCTCTGAGAAGGAACAGTCCACTCAGTGTCACTGTATGATATTCTCTCTGTAGTCCTGCACACTTTCGTAAGCTATCTTCAGTTTGACTGCATAGTAAGAGATCTCACACAGATTCGAGCACTGAAACAATTATTTAGCAATGAAAGTAAGACCCTTCCCATCAGTACGTAACGCCTCATAACCCAATTTGGCTATTACTCGATTACTTTGGAATTTAGCTCCGATTCTAACCAAAAGTATCTGTCTCTGCATCTCCGTGGTCGACACTTGTGCGGTTTTCCAGATTTCTGCCCACAAAGAATTCTGGGGTTGAATTTTTATACAATTTTCTGCTTATATTGTTATTGATGATCTGTTAAATTCTACAATATTGACTAATCCTCTGGAAGAATTAAGTCTGCAGCTTGTCTTCCTTGTTCCCTGTTCCATTTGGCATCGACTTTGTCTGTTTGCAGACATAGCTTTCCTGTGATGAACTCCTGAAATTCTTGTCCAACCATTTGTCCTTGTGGAATAAGGCATCCAATTATCAAGTGGATGTTAAACAGCTTTGTTTATGTAACTTTCCAGGTTTTGAATTGAATTGAATTTATTGTCACGTGTACCGAGGCACAGTGACAAGCTTTGCCTTGCAAGCAATACAGGCAGATCACAGAGTTAAGTAACATAGATAAGTAAGTAATAGATAAACAGCAGCAAAACCCAAAACATGGGTACAGGTGAATGCTAACAGTGTGTGAGTCCATTCAGTATTCTAACGACAGTAGGGTAGAAACTGTTGTGAAACCGGCTGGTGCGTGTGTTCAGGTTTCTGTACCTTCTCCCTGATGGTAGAGGTTGTAGAAAAGCATTGCCAGGTGGGATGGATCTTTGAGAATGCTGGCGGCCTTTCCTTGACAGTGGGCCTGGGAGATGGATTCTATAGATGGGATTTGGCCTTTGTGATTGTCCAGGTTCCTGTATAACAGTCTGTCCTTGCCCCTTCACAGTTTATTCCACATAGAGATATTGTCGCTTCTTTCAATGTATGAACAGCTACTGAAGTCCTGAAGCTTACAACAATTAACTTTTACAGCTGATAGAAAAAAAGTGTGGTGCTGGAAAAGCCGAGCCGGTCAGGCAGCATCTGAGGAGCAGGACAGTTGACATTTCGAGCATAAGCTCTTCATCAGGAATGGGGGTGGGGTGCCCAAGGGGGCTGAGAGATAAATGGGAGGGGGTGTGGGACTCGGGGGAAGGTAGCCAGGAATGCAATGACTGCATCGGTGCAGCTTTCTGCACCCAGGCTGAACTGGAGGAGTTCATCGACTTCGCCCACAACTTTGAATCTGCCCTCAAATTCACTTGGTCCATCGCAGACATCTCCCTCCCCTTTCTTAACCTCTCCATTTCCATTTCGGACACCTCCCTCCCATTTCTTGACCTCTCCATTTCCATCTCTGGTGATTATCTCTAGTCGACTGCAAACCCACAGACTCCCATAACTACCTGGACTACATCTCCTCCTCCCCAGTATCCCGCAAGAGCTCCATCCCATTCTCCCAATTCCTTTACCTCTGCAGCATCTGCTCAGAGGAGGAGACATTCCAATCCCAAGCATCACAGATGTCCACCTATTTCAAGCAACATGCTTTTCCTCCTTCTGTCATGCAGACAGCCCTCTACCACCTCCATTCCCCGTTCCATTGCTTTAAATCATCCGTCCCAATGCAATAAAGACAGAATCCCCCTTGTCCTCACCCAACACCCCAACAGTCTCTGCATCCAACACATCTTCCTTAAATACTACCGTCAACTAGGCCCCACAACCAAGGACATCTTCCCCTTCCCACCCCTCCCTGCCTTCCGCACAGAGCATTCCCTTTGACAGTCCTTGGTTTGCACACTCTGCCCACCACCCCCCGAACCCCCAGGTACCTTCTCCTGCGCCCGGAAAAGATGCAAATCTTGCCGGTACTCCTGCACCCGGAAAAGATGCAAATCCTGCCGGTACCACATCCCCCCTCGCCCCCACCTAGGGCCCCCAAACAGTCCTTCCAGGTGAGACAGAGGTTCACCTGCCTCTCCTGCAAATATAGCTTACTGCTCCTGATGTGGTCTTCTCTACATCAGGGAGACTGAGCGTAAACGTAGGGAATGGCTCACCGAGCATCTCAGCCGGGCCTGCATGGACCAACCAGACCTTCCAATCACTGCCCATTTTAATTCCCCTTCTCATCCTCTTTCCAACATGACTATCCTTGGCCTCCTCCATTGGTCCAGTGAACCAAACCGTAAATTGAGGAACAACACCTCATCTTCCATCAGGGCATCTTACAGCCCAGAGAACTCAACATTGAGTTCTCCAATTTCCAATAACCTTCCTTCCCATCCCTGACTCCTTTCCCAGCCCCTCTCCCTCCCCCTCCCTTCCACTGCTCCTGCCACCAACTGGTTTCATTCTTCCTGAAGAAGTGTTACACCTGAAATGCTGACTTCTCTACCTCCTGATGCTGCCTGGATTGTGTTTAAGAGCACCGATCCAAATCCTGTCTCCATCTTGTGGAACACTGCTCTCTGTGGAACACTGAGGGTAGCTCCAAAACCCACAGACAACAAACTTAATACTCCCTGCCAGGATTTCAATCTGTCCATCCCAAATTAAAATCCCATTTGGACAAGAGAAATTTGAGGCTCTACCAAGATTCAAACGTAATCACTGGATTGAAAACCTAGAGTGCTGACCATTACACCAGGGAATTAGCTCTGTCCAGTTAACTGAGAAATGAATTACCTCCTAGAATTTCTACTATTATTTGCTTCTGGTCATTCTTGCTAATCTATCTCCCCAGTTCACCTTGTTAAGTATCCTCGTTTCACTGTAATTCCCTTTTTTTAAGCGTAACATGGTTGTTCCTGACCCACATTTCTCACACTCAAACTGAACATTAAATTCTATCGCGTTACGATGACTACTTCCTTGGAGACTTTTTACTCTTTGGTCATTTATTAAACCTGCCTAATTACCCAGTATACCCGTTGGTTCCATGACATATTGATCTCAATAACTATCCCCGATGCACTTGTCATAGCTACCCCTTCCAACTTGGTAACCAAATCAATATGAAGATTAAAAGTTGCACATTATGGTTGCTCTATCCTTTTTATATGATTCTATCGTTTGTTGATTTACAACCTTTGGGATGTGTACACTATTCCTACCACTGCATTTTTGACTTGCTATTGTTTACCACTGCCCAAATGGACACTCTGTTACCTGAGCTTAGATCATCTCTCGCAACTGTCCTCAGTTCATCGCTTGTTAACAGTACTTCCCCCATCACCTATTCCATCCCTCCTGTCTTTCCAGAAGAATAAACAATCTTGAATGTTCTTGCCAGTCTGATCTCCCAGGAGCTCTGTCCGAGCAATGGTTATGATGTGGAGGTGCAAGTGTTGGAACGGAGCAGACAAAGTCAGAAGTCACATGACACCAGGTCAGAGTCCAACAGGTTGATGTGAAATCACAAGCTTTTGGAACGCTGTTCCTTATCAGCTGACGAAGGTGCTCAAAGAGCTTGTGATTTCAAATCAACCTGTTGGACTCTAACCTGGTGCTGTGTAACTGCTGAGTTAATGACTATGAGATTATATCCATTTGCTCCATCAGTGAATCTACCTTATTCTGAATGCTTTGTACATTCAGATACAAAGTCTTTAGACTTGCCTTTTTACCATGTTTAATCATCCTGAGATTTCTTGATAGTGTGGCTCTGTCACCTTTGTTTATCCTGTTGACCACGATTACACTTTACTGTTCTTTCTTCCATTACCTTGTTTCTCTTACCCTTGTCACCCTGTTTAGGTCCCCAGGCCCCTCCCATTGTAATTGAAACTTGCCCCAGTCACATGGGGAAATACCCCACCAAGAGCATTAGTCCAGGCCCTGCACAGGTGTAACCGATCCAGCCCCACTTCCCCGAGAATCAGTCCCAGTGTCCCAGGAATCTGAAACCGGCCCCCTCACACATATCTTCAGCCACTTGTTCATCCAATGGCTCCTGCTATTTCTACTGTGATTAGCACATAGTATTGGCTGTTATCCTGAGATCATGGCGTTTGAGGTCCCACGTTTGTAACTTGCTCCCTAATGCTGCTTTCCTGACACCATCCCCCTGGTTTATACCCCATGTTGTTTGTACGATGTGCACCACGACCCACCGGCTGTTCACTCTCCCCCCCCCTCCAGGATATCCTGTAGCTGCTCTGATACATCCTTAACCCAGCACCGGGGAGGAGGGTCATAAACACAGCCCAGCCCATCGCGCAAACCAGCCTTCCATCCATAGACGCCATCTATATTTCGCATTGTCATGGAAGAGCATGACATAACCAATATAACCAAAGTTAAAAATCCCACAACACCAGGTTATAGTCCAACAGGCTTATTTGGAGGCACTAGCTTTCTTCTTCATCAGGTGGTTGTTGAGCAGAAGCATAAGATACAGAATTTCTAGCAACAGGATTGCAGCGTGAGGTGAATTTGTTCTTGCAGAATTATATTGTATTTTAGCGAGTTTTGAGAAGATTTGTAGCTCAGGTTGAGGTTCTGGGTGTAGGTTTACTCGCTAATCTGGTAGGTTCATTTCCAGACATTTTGTCATCCTACCAGGTAACATCTTCAGTGGGCCTCAGGCGAAGCCCTACTCATAGTTCCTGCTTTCTATTTATATATTTCGGTTTCTTTGGGATGGTGATATCATTTCCTGTGGTGATGTCATTTCCTGTGGCGAGGTCACTTCCTGTTCTTTTTTTTCAGGGGTGGTAGATGGGGTCTAACTAGATGTGTTTGTTGATAGAGTTCTGGTTGGAATGCCATTAGATTATTTACAGTGTGGAAACAGGCCCTTAGGCCGAACAAGTCCACACCGACCCGCCGAAGCGCACCCACCCAGACCCATTCCCCTACATTTACCGCTGCACCTAACACTATGGACAATTTAGTGTGGTCAATTCACCTAACCTGCACATTTTTGGACTGTGGGAGGAAACCGGAGCACCCGGAGGAAACCCACGCAGACACGGGGAGAATGTGCAAACTCCACACAGTCAGTCGCCTGAGGCGGGAATGGAACCCGGGGTCTCCGGCGCTGTGAGGCAGCAGTGCTAACCACTGTGCCACCGTGCCGCTATGTTTCTAGGAATTCTCGTGCGTGTCTTTGTTTGGCTTGTCCTATATTGTATTTTGCTCAAAAACTGCATAAATCCATTCTGTAAATCTCACTTTAGAAATAGAATCAGTCTGACCTAACGTTGGGACATAGACTTTAACTTCACACCTTCAATGCATTATCTGAGCTGAGACTGATAGCTTTTGTTAAAAGCTATCTTGAGAGTGTACCTTCAAAAAATGTTCTGGGATTTACATATGAACGAATTGAAACTAACATAATTGATCTAAAAGATGAAAGGCTTAAGCTAAATTTGTTGAATATTACATTCCATAACACTCCAATCCTGTTGCTATAAAGTCTGGGAGAAAGTGGGGACTGCAGATGCTGGAACTCAGGGTGGAGAGTGTGGTGCTGGAAAAGCACAGCAGGTCAGGCAGCATCCAAGGAGCAGAAGAATCGACTTTTTGGGCATAGGCTCTTCATTAGGAATGAGGCTTGTGGGTTGGGGCTGAAAGATAAGTGGGAGGGGGTTGGGGTTGGGGTGGGGTGCGGGCGGGGGGGTGGAAATGAGGAAGCTGCTGAAATCCACGTTGATCCCGTGTGGTTGCAGGGTCCCACGGAGGGATATGAAGTGTTCCTCCTCCAGGCGTCTGGCGGTAACGTTTTGGCAGTGGAGGACACCCAGGACCTGCATGTCCTTGACGGAGTGGGAGGGGGAGTTGAACTCTTCAGCCATGGGGTGGTGAGGTTGGTGGGTGCGGGTGTCCCAGAGAGGTTCCCTGAAACGATTCACACGAATGTGTCCAATCTCCCCGATGTGGAGGAGACCACACTGGGTACAGCAGATGTAGTAGGTGACACAAAGTGTGTCTTATGATTCTGCTCCACAACCACCTGATGAAGGAGCAGTGCTCCGAAAGCTAGAGCTTCCAAATAAACTTGTTGGACTATAACCTTGTGTTTGTGTGATTTTTAACCTTGTCCACCCCAGTCCAACACCAGCACCTCCAAAACATAATCAAAGACTCACTCCCACCCAAGTTATACTCTCTTCCATCCTCTTCCATCAGGCAGAAGATATCAAAGTTTGACCAGGTGTACAAACAGATTCAAGAACAGCTTCGTCCCTGCTGTCATCAGATTCTTGAACGTCGATTCAAAGTGTTAGTTCTGGTCTCCATCTCTGCACCTTCTCTGCGGCTGTAACACTGTATTCTGCACTCTGTCCTGCTACCCTGATGCACTTTGATCTGTCTGTAGAGCAGGCAAAGCAACGTTTTTCACTGTATCTCAGTCCATGTGACAACAATCAATCAAACTCAGACTCAAATCAAACTCAGACATACCATCCTGGGCTCTCATCGATAGCCACAGAAACACCAATCAATTCTCCTTACGATTGAATCCAGTAAAACTATTGCATTTCCACCACTTCCTCCCTCCTCTCCTGTGCACCAGAGCCAACCATGATGCCACAAATTTGGCTGTCACTGCTTTCCCCTGGGAGTCTACTCCCCCAACAGTATCTAAAGTGCAGTTTCTGTTTTACAGGGCAATAACCACATGGTGTTGTCGCGCTGCCTGCCTAGTCCTCTTACTGTGCCTGGTGGGCACTCAATCGCTTTCTGCCTATGGACTCTCAGCCTGCAGTGTGCCCACCTCCCTGTACATGCTACCCACGACTCCCTCAGCTTTGCTCCACAGTGTGCCCAGCCGCCGCTCCAGCTCTGAATCCCGGGATTCCAGGAGCTATGGCTGGAGAAGCATTCTGCACACATGTTGATCCCAGGCACCGGAACTGAGTCCGACTTCCCACAGAGAGCAGAAGGGGCACAGTACAGCTTTGAGCTCTCCTGCCATGGCTCATCCCTTTGAATTAAAGGGCTTTGAAAATCAAATTAAATCAAATTAAATTTGGGACCCTTCTTCCCTTGGCCACATTTAAACAGAATGTAATCCTTAAAATATAAATTATGAGAAAAGGACATTGCAAATTATAAATAAGAATGGTAGCCCAAATGCTTATTGCCTGTAGTCATCCAAGCAGCAGCTTCTTTTTGCCCTGTGGCTGTGTTATTCCTGACGCCACCTCAGGATCTCTCCCTCTGGATTGAGCGATGGCTACTCCATTCATAGTTTCCCACTCACTCTCTCTCGCTCTCTCTCTCTCTCTGAACTCTGGAGCCCCTTAAGGTCTCTCTTTCTCCCCATGCCCCAAATTCTCTGAGGACCTCAGTGTGACGTTAAAGAGCATAAGTGAGAGAAAATGAGGGACTGGCCACCTCCTTCCCTCTTCATCTAACTCCGAGTTTCACCAAATCCCAGCGACACTCTAATACAACAAGGCAGCAGCCCCTTGCTCACCACTGCCTCCTGCCTAGCACATGTTGTACAAGTCTCGTGAATATTCAAGCAATGGAGAGAGGAACCTTGTTTGGTGAAGTCACAGAAACGCAGCACAACACAGAAAAAAACCCTTCATCTGATCGAGTGGGCTCCAGTCAAAAACAACCACTGAACTATCCTAATCCCATTTTCCAGGACTTGAGCCTTGTAAGTCTTGGCATCACTAACACACATGAAAATATCTCTTCAATGCTATTTGAGTCCCTACATCGCCCATCCTTACAAACAGTAAGTTCCCTTTCACCCTCTGAGTGAAAATGTTTTTTCTCACATCAACCTTCTGCGTCTTATTATAAATCTGTATGAGTTATTGATTCAAGGGGAAAGGTTCCTTCCTGTCTACACTGTCTATACCCTTCATGATGTGACACATCTGAAACATGTCCCCCTCAATCTGCTCCATTCTATGGAAACCAACCTCCATCTGTCCAATCTCTCTTCATCACTGAAACTCTCCAGCCCAGGCAATATTCTGGTAAATCACCTCTGCAAATCCCCCTCCTACAATGTGGATTCTAGAACTGCACACTACACTCCAGATGTGGTCTACCCAATGTTATACACAATTCCAGAATTATCTGCTTGCTCTTAATCTCTTTGCCTTGACTAATAAAGACAAATGTCCCATATGCCTCCTTAACCTTTCCTGATACCTTAAGATAACCAGAATACACGCACACCATTGTCCCTGAGGTCCTTCCCAGGGTCCTATCGTTCAGCATGTATTCCCTTGCCTTGTTTGTCCAGCACAAGTGCATCACCTCCCCCTCACCCGGATTGAAATCCATTTGCCACTTATCAACCCATCTGACCAGCCCATCTATACCTTCCTGCAATCTAAGGCTAGCGTCCTCACTGTTTACCACTCCACCACTTTTCATATCCTCCAGGAACTTACTGACCAACCCTCCTACATTTAAATCTCAATCATTCATATAAATCACAAACAGTAAGGGCCCCAACAATGCCCCCTGTTGGATCCCATTGGACACAGACTTCCAGTCACAGAAACACCCCTCATCCATCACCCTCTGCATCCTGCCACCCAGTAAATTATGGATCCCATTTGCCAAATTTCCTTGGAACCCCTGATCTCTTACCTTTGCTATCAACCTCCCATATAGACACTTTACAAAGACTTTGCTGAAGTCCAAATAGTTCATATCAAAAGCATTGCCTTTAACTGTACAGCTTGTCACTTCTGAAATAGTCCATCCAGTTTGCCAGCAATGAACTCCCCTTAATAAAACCATACTGACCTATCTATCCAAGTGCAGATAAATTCTGTTCCTCAGAATTGCTTCCATTAGTTTCCCCATCACTGAGGCTAGATTGACTGGCCTGTAATTTCCTGGTTTATCCCTTGTTCCTTTCTTGAATAACAGTCCCACATCAATTGTCCTCCAGACACCTGGTATCTCTCCTGCACCCAGAGAGGATTTGAAAATTATTGGCCTGCCAATCAACAATCTGCAGTACATTCCATTCTAATCTATAGATGTATCTATATTTAAGACAGCAAGACCACTCACAACCTCCTGCCTGAATATGCTAATTTCTTCAAATATGTTTCAGCCCTTCTTCCTGATTTCCCCACAATTACACTCACTTGTGAACACTGACACAAAGTATTCATTTAGAATCCGACCTCCATCATCTGACTCTATGCACAAAGTACCAGCATAGTCCTTAACAGACCTTACCCTTTTCATCCTTACCCCTTTATGCTGAATATAATTGCAAAATATATTAGAATTTTCTTTTATTTTACGTAGTATCCTTTATGCTCTCCTAACTTCCTTTTTTAAGTTTCCCCTCGGACACTCTATACTCCTCTAGAGATTCTGCTGTTTTGTTCCCTCAGTATCTGCCATAAATCTCCCTTTTTCTCTTTATCCAATACTGTACCTCTCTTGATGTCCAGTGTCTCCAGCTTTTGGCTCTTTTTATATCAATAGACTCTGGTTTGGTCATGGTAACAACAACGTAGAACAACAGAGGGAAATGATTGCGAGATACCACGAGTGTAATCTAATTGATTAAAGATGCTTTTTGAGGCATTTGAATGATCTTAATCCCTCCCCCAATTTTTTTTTCCCCTTGGCCAGCACTTCACTGATATCATCGAAAATATAAAAGCGAAACTTGGGAGAGTGGATAACAATAATTGTTTTAAAATGCTGTCAAATGACTTGAATCCTTTCTGGAGGCCACAGAATCCTGAGGGACATGGGTTTCCACAGATATTCTGTTCCAATGAATGTCAGAATCTCCCTGCGTGTTTTACAAGTCCCTAAATCTGCTGCTGACCCTTTGGAATCGAAAGGTGCATTTTTTCATCTTGTTGTTGTAATCTGTAGCTTTTGACGACTTCTTTATTGTACTGAAAAGGAAGTTATTCCAATTCCATCTCAATAAACACAATTTACTGCCTTTGTTTGATTAATTCATGGCACATGGGTATTGATGGCCAGGCCAGCATTTATCGTCTGTCCCTAGTTGCCCCTTGAGAAGGTGGTGGTGAGCTGTCTTACTGAAATGCTGCAGTGTGTGTGATGTAGGGGCACACAATACCAACAGGGAGGGAATTCTAGGATTTTGACCAGCAACATTGATGCAAAAGCGACACATTTCCAAGTCAGGATGGTGAGTGGATTGGAGAGGAACTTGAAGGGAGTGAAGTTCTCATGTATCTGGTGCCCTTCTCTTTCTTGATGGAAGTGGTTATGTGTTTGGAAGGTAGTGTCTAAGGTCCCTCAGTGCCTGGCAAGTCAAGTGTTATTTTCCCCCCAAAAGCCCAAATAATTTTGTAGTTCCGAATGTGTTTTGTTCCAATCCAAATGCAAGCTTGTCCTCTCACATTAAAATGCTATAAACGTTTGAATTTAATTTTGTGAAAAATGTGCCAACCATTCAATCAGTGCAGTGCCAGAAGTGAGAAATGAGTATGACAAATCATAATCCTAATCTGTTGCAACACTTCTGTCTCTGTTGGGATTGCTTCCATGAGGAAATTGTACCTAATGGAGAATGGAATGCCGGAAGGAATATTACTGCTCCACCTGTGCTGTGATCCCACAGGAGCTTTCTCTCAGTTAGAAATGAAGGCTCACTCTGCATTCATCATCACCCAGAGTTAGTTGAAGCTTCTTGTCAAGTGTCACTGACTTTGACAAAATGAGAGTGCCTTTCACAGAGTATCCTTTTGTGGAATTACCAGCCATTGTGCAGACAGTAATGATTTACTATCCGATTATTGCAGCTATTGGAGTCCCCGGTAGGTTTGTTCCAGTATTAACTATGTTGCTGCTCTTATCCAAGTTGCTGTTCAAGTATTTCCTTTCGCCCTTTAAGAATGAAAGTAAATGATTGTTGTCTTCCATGTTACTATGTCTTTGAGCATATTGCTTCATTGTAATCTCTGTCAAAGACATGTTAAAATTGCACAGGCCACTGGTTCGGCCGCATTTAGAGTACTGTGTACAGTTCTGGTCGCCACATTACCAAAACGATGTGGACACTTTGAACAGGGTGCAGAGAAGGCTTATGAGGGTGTTGCCTGGTATGGAAGGTGCTAGTTATGAAGAGAGGGTTGAGTAGGTTAGGTTTGTTTTCATTAGAAAAAAGGAGATTGAGGGGGGACTTGATTGAGGTTTACAAAACCATGAAGGATATAGACAGGGTGGATAGGGATAAGCTTTTTCCCAGGGTGAAGGATTCAAGAACGAGAGGTCACGCTTTCAAGATGAGAGGTGAAAGGTTTAAGGGGGATACACGCGGCAAGTACTGAACACAGAGGGTGGTGGGTGTCTGGAACGCGTTGCCAGCAGGGGTGGTAGAGGCAGGCATGGTAGATTCATTTAAGGTGTGTCTGGACAGATGCATGAGTAGGTGGGGAGCAGAGGGATACAGGTGCTTAGGAACTGGGCGACAGGTTTAGACAGTAGATTTGGATCAGCCTGTTTCTAGGCTGTAAATTTTCTTTATTCTTTGTTCTTTGACACAGTTACCCTCTTTAATCTTTGCAATTAAAATACAGGGAAAGTTACATCTTCGATCAAGCTTGCAATTTAACCCAAGGGCTACTATTCCTCAGGTGAGGTTGAGAAGGGAATGGCAGCATAACCTCAGCTGTTGGCATTGGTCCATGTTACAAAGCAGCTTGCCAGCCGCTGGGCTAACCAAACCCCACCACTCTAATTAGAATCTGTTTCATTCATTTGGGAGTGTGGAAGTGACTGACTAAACACAGAAACAGAGGAAATCAGAGGATGAGGAGGCCATTCAGCCCTTTGAGTCTGCTCTGCCGTTCAATATGATCATGGCTGCTCATCCAACCCAGGGTCCTGTTCCTGTTTTCTCCCTAATCTCTTTAGCCGTAAGAAATATAGGTCAGCATTTATTGTCCACAGGGCAGTTTACAGTCAGCCCGTTGTTGTGGGTCTGGAGTCATACATTGCCCAGATTGGATAAGAATGGCAGCTATCCTTCCTTGAAGGGTATTGGTGAAACAGCTGGGTTTTTATAAAATTTGTCAGAGATCTAACACTCTGGGTATCTCAGGAACTGTTGTTACATCATTTCATTCCCTTTGGAGGAAAGTATGTTTGTCTGTGGTCTAACCGAGATGTTATTAATTACAAAAAATAGACACGCAAGTCAGCATTTTTATTCTTTTTTGGTTTAAGATTGGGGCTTGCTACAATTTCCTCACAATGTTCTTGTTCGTCCATCTCTTTTTTTATACATATTTTTATTGAAAATTTACAAGTTTACAAATAAAAAAAAAACCCAAGTATAAACATTGATATACAATTAAATCTTAAATAAATAATAGCCAAAATCTATCAAACAAAAGAAGAGATACTGAAATAAAAGACAAAACTTAACTAACTACTAATCTAACCTACAACTAACCAGAGTGTATGCTTAAACCTCTTACATTGCTCAAGAAAAGAAAAAAAACGACAGATAACACAGAAATTGAGTAGTAAAGTACATTTTCGGAATGTGTTAACATCAGATCGTAACAAAACCCGTAATCGTGCGGGATTCCTCTCCCAAGGGGCCCTGGACCAGCCAGGGTCACCATCTCAATTAAATAAAAGCCCTTGTTAGGATGGCTGAAATATCTGTATCTGTGTAATTCAAGAAGGGCTGCCATATTTTATAGAATAATTTGGTTTTTTTTTGGTGCACCATGTTTGTAAGGAAGTCAAGGGGAATATATTCCATGATTATTCTGTACCAATTCGAAAGTCTAGGAGGGCCCTCAGCCACCCAGTTCACCAAAATACTTTTCCTTGCACAGAAAGAGAGAATGGAAAATAATCTCTCCCCGTGCATATCCAGGGAGGGTAAGTTTGAAAAGCCCAAAAGGAGAAATACTGGATCCACTCTAATTTCCGTTCCCAAACTTTCGGTCAGGGCATTTGCTACTTTAGTCCAATATTTACGGATCTTATGACAAGTCTATAAGCAGTGTACAAGAGTGCCCACATCTGTTTTACATTTGAGACACACTGGAGATGCTCCTGCCTTAAATGTTGCCAATCGGTCTGGTCCTATATGGGCCTGTGAAGTATCTTCAACTGAATGGCCTGGGTTCTGTTGCAGATGAAGATTTTTCTGGCATTTTCCCAAATGTCATTCCACATTCCTGTGGAGATTTCCAGCCCCAAATCCTGATCCCATGTTTTAAGCAGATTGTCCATATCTTCCGATACTTCATCATGATGAATGATGATAAATGATAAAGAGTGCTGACCGAAGGTACCCCCATTGGCCATAACACTCTACGTTCTCAGTCTGATTTATAAAGACCATCTAATTGCGTAGTCTTCTTCTGTATGTAATCTCGAATTTGGAAGTATCGAAAGAGATCACCATTAGGTAATCCAAATTTCTGATGTAGCTGTTCAAAAGACATCAGGGCCCCTTCCTTAAACAGATCCCCTAAACAGAAGATACCCCTGGATCTCCAGAGTTTGAATGTGGCATCTGTAAGCCCCGGTTGAAACCACCATGCTCCCACTATCAGAGTATAGGAGGATGTTTTATGTGAGTTGCCCTCATTTTGCCGCATTATATTCCAAGCTTTAATTGTGTTTAGTATTATAGGGTTCTTACATTGATCCGCAATGATTTTCCTCTTGCCTGAAAACAAGAGGTTAATAAGTGGGCATTTTACTTGAGAAGCCTCGATGTCCAGCCAGATTGATTGCGGCTCAGACAAGACCCAATCAGCTATGTAACTTAATAGGGAACTTACCTGATATTTCCTAAAATCTGGGAAATCCAATCCTCCCCTTGCCTGTGGAAGCTGTAGCTTCCTCAGCTTAATGAGGGGCCGTCTATGATTCCAGATAAAGGAACCCAACCAGCCATATAATTTACGTAGTGCCAGCCTCGACAAGATCACCGGAAGCATTCTCATAGGGTATAGGAGACGGGGCAGGACATTCATTTTAATTAATGCTATTCTACCCAGCCAGGAAATTGGAAGGTCTCCCCATCGCTGGAAGTCCTGCCTTATTCTTTCCAGTAAATGCACAAAGTTAGCCTTGTATAACTGACCAAATACTGGGGTAATAAAAATGCCTAAATATAAGAAACCCTCCAGGGACCACCAAAAGGGAAAGTGGGATCCGTCCACTAAGTGGGGCATCATAGCAAGGCCACCCATTGGCATAGCCTCCGATTTTGAGAAATTAATTTTATAGCCTAAGAATGCACTAAATATATTAATAACTTAGATTAAGTGAGGCACGGACATCAGGGGATTACTGAGGAATAGGAGAATATCATCTGCATAAAGGGTAATTTTATGTTTACCTGTACCAATCCTCGGGGCCGTTATATTAGGACCAGCCCGTATAGCATCTGCTCGTGGTTCAATTATTAGCATAAATAACAATGGCGAGAGAAGACATCCCTGACGGCAGCCCCTA
>NC_057757.1:4522806-4552159 GCF_004010195.1 Chiloscyllium plagiosum
GTTTATCGCCAAATTCACATAACCTTTGTTTTGCAAATAATATTTCCCTCTTAGCCGTTTGGGTAAGTGTGGTATTCAGAGCTGTCCTAAGGGCCGTAATCCTTTGTAGTTTGATAATAGAAGGTCTGTCAGTGTATGCTGTTTCAGACGCTGTTGTTCTCCCTTGAGTTTTTTCTGGGTCGCCGAGTATGAAATGATCAAACCTCGCGCTGTAAGCTTTGATGGTCTCCCACATCATTGATGGGTTGCTAGCCATACCTGAATTAATTTCTAAAATATTTTTAAATTCTTGAGAGAAGTACTTACCAAATTTACTATCTTTCATCAGGAAGGGGTCCATACGCCAATGTCAGGGGGATGTCTCATTGTTCCTCACCTTGATTTCCATATATACAGCAGCGTGATCAGAAATTTTTATACTACCTATTTTACAGGATGATATGGAATTTAAAAAAAATCAAGGGGGCAAAAAACATATCAATTCTGGTGTGACATTTATGTGGATTGGAGTGAAAAGAAAAATATCTGCCCTGTGGATGAAGGCATCTCCACACATCTACTAATCCTAATTCTTTGTTCAGATCCACCAATTGTCTGGATCTGGGGGAAAATCCTGCAGTACTCCTGGGAATCCTATCTATTTCCAGGTCAATAATACAATTAAAGTCTCCCCCTATTATTGTATGACAAGCACCGAGAGCCATCAATTTGGAGGAGGCTTCCGTTATAAATTTAAAAGGATGTGCTGGGCGACAATACAGATTTAAGATCCCATATTCCTCTCCATTTATAAGGGCTTTAATTAGAATATATCATCCAGATTAGTCTTTTATCTGATTTAGGATTTTGAAAGGGAGATTCTTCTGAATAAGGATGACAACTCCCCTATTTTTTGAACTGAAGGAAGAAAAGAAGGCCTGATTAAATCCACCCTGTCGTAATTTCCAGTGTTCTTTATCCAATAAATGTGTCTCCTGTAGGAGAGCTATATCAACCCTTTCTTTCTTGATGTTTGATAATATTTTCTTTCTTTTGATTGGTGAATTACTCCCCTTGATATTCCAGGTGCACCATTTAATCGACTGATTAACCGGGCAAGTCCCCTCGGAAGAAGAAACCCCATCCAAAACATCCCGAGCATAGAACATATAAAGGTTCTTTAATACACTCACATCAATATAATAAAAAACTATTTCTAAATAAAAAAAACATATTTAAATGGAGATTTCCCCCTTGTTCCCAGGGGGCATCACTTCCTTTCTAAACACCCATCATATCCTCTCCCAACCAATGCCCCACCCTTGACCCAAACGATAGAATAAAGAAAATTCAAATATACTACAAAGCTAGAGTTAACAGTGAATATCCTCCCCCCTCCCCCCCCACACCAACACCTAGATATATTTGGTAATGTTAATACCATGTATGTACATATATAACTATAAAATTACAGTCTCAACAAATAATTAAATATAGCAATACATAATAACAGGTGAAAACAGCCCCACTCTTAAAGACATTAACTAGACCCACCCGGCCTATAAACCCCTCTCCTCAGCCCCCCAAGATAATATTAAACAGTAAGGTGATAAAAGGCAAAAAAAAAGGGGGTGAACAAGGAGGGGGAGGGCAGAACAACATCATTCACCACTCTAATTAACTCTTACAATTTATCTGAGAGAGTCCAGAAATTCCTTTGCCTTCTCCGGCGATCCGAAGTTGTACACAGACCCTTCATGGCTAAGACGTAGCGTTGCTGGGTAGCGCAGGGAGTACTGGATGGTTAAGTCCCTTAAACGCTTCTTCGCTTCGTCAAATGCCTTCCTCTTTCCGACCAAAGCTGGGGAGAAGTCCTGGAATAGCATAATCTTGGATCCTTTGTAAATCATGGCTTGGGGATCTTTCCCAAGATTTCTGGAAGCTTCTAAAAGCATCTGCCTCTCCTTACAGCTCTGCAGCTGAAACAGGACCAGGCGGAGCCGCTGGTTCAAGTCGGGCCCGCGCATAGCAACCCGGTAGGCCCATTCTACCCTCATCTGGCCTGATCCAGCCTCCACATTTAACAGCTGTGGAAGTCACTGCTGGAGAAACGCTCTAAGCTGGCCTTCCTCTTCCCGTTCGGGAAGGCCCAGCAAATGAATATTTCTTCGACGACCTCGATTCTCAAGGTCGTCGATGTGATTTTCTAAGGTCCGGACCCACTGTTCGAGAGTCCGGACCCGACCCACGGCAGATTCTGTGGTAGTCTCGGAGGTTGTGGCATTTAGCTCCGCCCCTCTGATTCGGCACTTGATTTCCTTGCTGTCTCAGTCGTGCTTTTGTAGCGCGGTGAATTCTATCTGCCCCGAGGCTCTTCGATGAAGGCGTTGATCTTCGCATCAAGTTTGGAAATTACTTCCCTGAGGCTCGCCACCATAGGTAAGTCCCCCGGGGCGGCTGCGGATGCCTCTGCTGCAGCCAGGGAGGGTAGGGAAGGGGTTCCTGTGTGCTGAGAACTGCGGACACCTTTCCCTTTAGTCATTTTTGCACGAGACTAGACTGTTTAAATTTAGTACAGAGCAACTAATTATATTAAATAAAAACTATTTTAAATGAATTGGTAGGTGTGGTGGAGGTGGGTGGGTCATTTTGCCCAAGTCTTGGGAGGAGCACTATAGACTCAGCCCTGCTGGGTCGCCGCCATCTTGGATCTCCCGTTCTTCCATCTTAATTCTAGTTGTGACTGATATCAATGAGCAATTTGACTTCCTCACTGCCTCTCTCACATCCACATTAACTTTCACTGATTCAGTGGTTAGCACTACTGCCGCACAGCTACCAGGGACCCGGGGTTGATTCCAGATCCATCTGTGTGGAGTTTGCACATTCTCCCCATGTCTGTGTGGGTTTCCACCCACAGTCCAAAGATGTACAGGTTAGGTGGATTTGCCACACTGAAATAATCCATAGTTTTCAGGGATGTGTAGGCTAGGTGGAGAAGTCACAGTAAATATGGGGTTACAGGATATGGAAGGGGACTGGGTGTGGGTGGGATGCTGTTCAAAGGGTCAGTATGGACTCAATGGACTGAATGGCCTCCTTCTGCACTGTAGGGATTCTATGATTCCAAGATTTGCAAAGAAAGCTAGCTCCCTCCACACACCAATAAAATGAACCTTCTCATCCATCAATAAATATGCTATCTTTAACCTTCCTTTGGGAAGAGCTTACATTTGCAATTGAACACGTCTTTCTCTGTCTGCAATATTCTTCTCCATTGTTCAGATCTGTCTATATTCTGCAGAGCTTTCTCTTCCCCTTCCCCACTTCCAGTTATAACCTTCACCTTCATATAATCAGGAAACATGGAAAAGCTATACACATTGCACACCTCAAATATTAACACAGTTTGTCAGCAGCTGCTAGAACTGCAGTGTGCCATGAAGTACAGGTCACCAAATCAAAAATGTCTAGTTAATTCTTAATTTCTGTTCATTCATCAATTCTCAGTCCACAGCAATTTTATTAATAATACACCTCAAGTCATATTTTTACAACATAAACATAGCTGAGGCTTTACCTTGTTTTTGATGCTTGAATAGACAGTCATCAACTAACCATCGTATCCATTGTGCAATCTACATTCTCAGAATCTCTCAGATTTCACAATATCATGTTGCTTTCATTAACCTGTGCTCATTCTGCCTAATTCTGTTGTGAGTTTCAAAGTATCCCTTTAAAAGGAGCCTAATATTAAATCTGTAATAATGGATTCCATCTTTTTGTGTACTACCAATGTTAGTTCAACTGGTTATATTTTCCTACTTGCATTCTCCCACCTTTCTTCAAAGTTAGCCATAGCTCAGACCTTCCATTTCTTTGGAACTGTTCTGGAATGTAAGTACTTGCTGTGGCTGCATTGTTAATTTGCTATTCAGCATCTCCTTATTCCTCTTTTACAGCCAACTTGGTGACAATTGCCATCCTCGGCCAGGGAAAGTGTGGTCTCTCTAAGTGTGTCACTCGGTATCTGATGGCCATGGCAGTGGCTGATCTATTGGTCATCCTCAATTACATAATCCTGACACGAATTAAGGCCTTTTATTTTCCAACTAACTTTCTGTTCATTACTCCAGTGTGCTCCATCCAATCTGCTCTAAATCATGCTTCTACAGATATTTCGGTCTGGCTAACAGTTGGTTTTACTCTTGATCGTTTTGTCGCCATTTGTTGCCAGAAGTTGAAGACTAAATATTGCAGTGAAAGAACAGCAACTGCCATCATAGGATTGATCTGTCCCTTCTTCTGTTTAAAGAACATACCTTGGTACTTTGCTTATGAATCCATAATTAGAAAGGACAATGTACCATGGGGTTGCAATAGAAAACGAGATTATTATACTGTAAATGCTTGGATAGCATATAATTGGATTCACCGATGCTCTGCACCGCTGCTGCCAATATTTCTGATACTGCTGCTTAATGCCCTGACAGTCAGTCACATTTTAGCATCCAGTAAGGCCCGTCAGAGATTACGGACCAACCGGGATCTTCAGAATCAAAATGATCCCGAGATGGAGAACCGGAGAAGGTCTGTCATCTTACTCTTTGCCATATCTGGAAACTTCATCCTGCTGTGGGTTTCCTATGTCATCTACTTCTTACTGATCCGTGTCACACACCATTATTATTCACGTGGTTTCCATGACCCCATGTACATCCTTGATCAAACCAGTCACATGCTCCTCCTTTTGAGCTGCTGCACAAACACATGTATTTATGCGGTGACCCAGAGGAAATTTAGAGAACAGCTCATCAACGGGGTGAGATATCCACTGAAAGCAATGTCTCAACTCATACGAAAATGAGATACTGAGTGCTTTCCAGCACTAGATCTTGCTTATATCCCATATCCCAACTGATATATGACCTGAACCAGAGTCAATCTTTTCCACAAAATGCCACAAAGTACAATAACTGAAACATACTAAATAAGAATGAATGAGCTGGGGATACTGTTTGCATTAGGGATCATGTTAGATTGCAATAGTGGCTCCAGTTTAACATCTCATTTCTACCATCATCATTGGTAATCACTCGCTGACAAGTGTGATTGACCATCTTGGAAAGTCCATGTCACTGGTGACAGATTCTGTGGATCTCTGAGTGGTGGATGACCCAATCCTAGAGCTACATTTCCCACCATATTTGGCAGGTGTTTCCGGGAAGGTAAAATTGGTCCCTGGTCTTGAAATTACTAGCATTTCTTTCTCCGGTTCCTCTTCTGCCCTTCCTCTACCCGCCAGGTGTGCTCATAGAGTTGCGTCCCTTAATACAGGAGCTTCCTCTAAGTCAGTTTCTCCTGAACAAGGGTCTCCCACTCCCTGAGCGCTGACTCAGTGGGATAGCACTACTGCCTCGCAGCACCAAGAATCTGGGTTCAAGTCTAACCTTGGGCAACTATGTGGGACTTGCACATTTTCCCTGTGTCTGCATGTGTTTTTCTCTGAGCGTTATGGTTTCCACCCCCAGTTCATAAATGTGCAGACGAGATGGATAAGCCATGGTATAAATTGCTGACAGCAATACGGTGGTAGGGTTGGGTTGCTCTTTGGTGGATTGCTGAAGACCTGATGGGCCAAGTGGCCTCTTTTGCACTGTAGGGATTCTATGATTGACATCAATGTCACATTCCTTGAAGGAAGCCTTCAGGGACTCTGAAATGTTTCATTTTACCTCCTCCCCTTCATTTCTGCACAGAACTGGGCACAACAGTGGGGGCTGGGTGAAATCAAACTGCTGGAGAAACTCAGCAGGTCTGGCAACAGTTGTGGAGAGAAAGCAGAGTTATTGTTTTGAGTGAGAGCAACAGGGAAGATAGGAGCAGGAGGAGGCTATTTAGCCCTTGAGCCCACTCCATCATTCAATGTAATAATGAGTAGTTATTGAGTTCAATGCTCTCATCCTGATCTCCACCATATCCCTTGATCCCTTTAGCCACAGAAGCTGTGCCTCCCTCCTCCTGGATGAAAAAAAAAAGTCCAGGCGTCTTCCTTCACCGTTTTTGTGAGGCTTGGGACTATGCATACTTAAAGCAAAATATAACAGTCAATGAAGCAACAAAATACCCAAACGTGTCCATAGCAATATACAAACAAATGAATGAACACACATTTAAAAAAGGTGAATATTAGAATACACCAATCTTCAAATATGTGAACCTTCAGATACACAAATGTACACATAGCTAACAAGAAAGGGAGTCACGAGATAAATGCCAGGGGAAAGCACATAACTAATGTGGATTAGTGGTGCTGGATTAGCACAGCAGTTCAGGCAGCATCCGAGGAGCAGTATCGGGCAAAAGCCCTTCATCAGGGCCGCCTGAACTGCTGTGCTCTTCCAGCACCACTAATCCAGAATCTGGTTTCCAGCATCTGCAGTCATTGTTTTTACCTACATAACTAATGTGATCTATACTTTCAACAAAGAGAAATTCTGGGACTTAAAACTCAATGTGTTTTAAGAGAAATAAAAGTTTTTTGAGAGAGAAATAGTAGCCTTTTATTTGTCATTTCTACCACATACAACTGACACAGTAAAAATGAGACAGTGTTCCTCCAGGACCAAGGGTGCTACATGGACAGCACAAACAACATGATTGTAAATGACATAAAGTGCATAAGAAGTGCAAAAACACGCAAGTCACAGTGTGATATAAAAATGATAAATAATTGACATTTTTCTAGCATTCGAAGTCATGCAAAGATTTGAGATGGTGAAGAGTCCAATTATACAATGTCAAGGAGCCTGATGGCTTGGGGGAAGAAATTGTTGCACAGTCTGCCCGTGAGAGACTAAGTGTTCCAGACTCTTCTACCAGATGGCAGGAGGAAAACAGTTTGAGTGAGGGGTGTGGGAGGTCTTCCACAATCCGCTTAGCCTTTTGGATGCAGTGTGTGTTTTAAATGTCTGTGATGGAGAGGAGAGACAGCCCGATGATCTTCTCAGCTGTTCTGACTATCCGTTATAGGGTCTTACAATCAGAGATGGTGCAATTCTCAAACCAGGCAGTGATGCAGCCACTCAGGGTACTCTCAATGAACCCTCTGTAGAATGTGGTGAGGATGGGTAGCAGGTGGACTTTCCTCAGCCTACACAGAAAGTAGAGATGCTGCTGGGCGTTTTGCTGTCTTTGGATCTGGTGTGGAGGGTCCAGATGAGACTCCCCGACAGGTGTGTGCCAAGAAATTGGGTGCTCTTCACTATCTCCACGGGGGAGCTGTCGAGGTCCGGTGTAGAGTGGTTGCTCAGTGTCCTCCTGAAGTCAACGACTATCTCTTTCATCTTGACCATGTTCGGAGACAGGTCGTTGGCCCTGCACCAGACCGTGAGCCACTGCACCTCTTCTCTGTATGTTGACTCATTCATGCTGATGAGACCCACTACGGTCATATCATCAATGAACTTGATGATGTGATTCAACCTGTGTATCGCTGCACAGTCATGTGTCAGGAGGGTGAGCTTATAGTGGATTGAGCACACAGCCCCAGGGGAGGGGTTGGGGGTGCATGCTCAGTGTGACACTGTTGAAGATGCTGTTCCCAATTCGGACAACTGAGGCCTCCCAGTCAGGAAGCCCAGGATCCAGTTACAAATGGAAGCATTTAAGCCGAGCTTTCCAATCAGGTGCTGAGGAATGTTAGTGTTAAATACAGAACTGAAGTCTATGAACAGTATTCTGATGTAAGTGTCCTTCTTCTCCAGGTGGGTGAGGGCCAGATGGAGGGTGGTAGAAATGACATCATCTGTTGAGCAGTTGAGTCGAAACACAAACTGCAGGGTGTCCAGCAAGGGGGAGGGGGGGAAGCAGGGTGGCAGCAGGGTCTTAATATGCCTCATCACAAGCCTCCTGAAGCACTTCATGATGACGGGTGTAAGCGCAAAGGACAGTTGTTGTTGAGACGAAATTGTGGTAAAAAATACCGATGTCAGCAATTTAATAAAGAATCGTTAGCAGGCAAATGACATCGTTGACTACAACTGTAATTGTATAGTAAGCTAAATAATAACTCAGTTGTCAGTTTACATGAAATCAGAAATCACCCATAAGTCTTAGAAATCCAAGGGACTAGTGAGAATGACAAACTGGGAAAGAAGTGTTGTGAAAACAAACCTGTTCTGGTGAAAGTAATCATAGTTTAAGTTGACAAACCCCCAGAGCACAGTGACTGCACTGAGTACTTTGAAGACCATTTTCGTGGTATTTCCTGTATTCAAGTAGATACTGGCTTTCAAATAGCCCATGGTTTTGTAGCATGACACATGATATACTTCATTCAAAACTCCATTGCCTGGACTACTGTTGAATTAATGCATTACATAATAACATCATTCATTGTGATTCCATTGTTAAACACATTGACAGTCAGAAACATTATATTACCCAACAGAGCTCACAGGAGACTCCAAGGTCAGATGACTGGGGACAGTGGCAGTGACCCAGGAGATGGGGAAAGCAGAGGAAATCCATGATTTTGCTGTTTGTTATACCTGGGTGGTGTTCATTGTTTATTCCATATTGAAGCGATTTGATTACTTGGGATATCCGGTTCCTCTACTAACATTTGTGAGAAAGATTGGCTTCATGCTCCAGTTTCTGAGTTGCTACACAAACACCTTTATGTAGTTACCCAGAGGAAACTATGAAGAGTTGAAGAATGAGATAACGCATCCCTTCACAAAGTTGATCAAAGTAATTAGATGATGTCTTCTGCCAATGCCCAACGTCAGTAAGAATGTTCATTAGACTCAAAATGTTAACTTCATTTCTTTTGAGTTTCTCCATCGATTTCTGTTTGTGATCACTGATAACTGTCCATCCACAGTTCTTTATTTTATTTATTCTAACATTAATATGCCCAGTTTGTTTCATGCTGTGTTCGATTGTGTGTTTGGTGCAGTTTAAATTTTTTTTCATAAAACGGCCCTATTTGAGAAAGTTGTGTCACTGCTCAGATCATTAAATACATAATGTCTCAAGATTAAAATTCAGATCTGAGTTACCCACCTTTTGTATGCTTGATACTTGATGAAGAGCGATGTGTGGCTTAGGGACAGGTAGCATTGAGGAGGCAGGGAGGCTGCAGAAGGATTTGGGCAGGTTAGGAAAGCGGGCAAAGAAGTGGCAGATGGAGTACAACGTGGGAAAGTGTGAGGTCATGCACGTTGGTAAGAATAGATTATTTTCTAAATGGGGCAGAAATTCAGAAATCTGAAGTGCAAAGAGATGTGGGAGTTCTAGTCCAGGATTCTCTCAAGGCAAACTTGCAGGTTGAGTCAGTAATTAGGAAAGCAAATGCAATGTTGGCATTTATTTTGACAGGATTTGGTTATAAAAGCAGGGAGGTACTTTTGAGGGTCTATAAGGATCTGGTCAGGCCATGTTTGGAGTAGTGTGTGCAGTTTTGGGCCTCATATCTCAGGAAGGATGCAGCGTGTTTAAAGGGGGTTCACAAGAATGGTGGGAGAAAGTGAGGACTGCAGATGCTGGAGAGCAGAGTTGAAAAGTGTGGTGCCGGGAAAAGCTCAGCAGGCCAGGCAGCATCCGAGGAGCAGGAGAATCAACAAGAATGGCCCCAGGAATGAAAAGTTTAACATATGATGAATGTTTGAGGACTATGGGTTTATACTGGATGGAGTTAAGGAGGACGATGGGGCATCTAACTGAAACATACAGCATACTGGACGGCCTGGTCAAAGTAGATGCTGGGAAGATATTTCCATTGGTAGGAAAGACTTGGAGCTGAGGGCATAGACTTAGAGTTTAGGGAAGACCCTTTAAAATGAAGATAAGGAGAGATTTCTTCAGCCAGAGAGTCATGAATCTATGAATTCACTGCCACAGAATATATTTAAGACTGAGATAGATAGGTTCTTGAGTATGGTTATGGGGAGAAAACAGGAGAACGGGGTTGAGAAACTGATCAGCCATAATGGAATAGTGGTGCAGACTCAATGGGCTGAATGGCCTCATTTCTGCTCCTATGTCTTAAGGCCTTATGTATCAAAATGAGATTGGATTACTGTATTAAGTATTTAACAATGGCTTCAATAATGAAAACTGCTTAACTTTCTAAGTTGACACAAGGGCAAACCTATGAAATGCATGAAGTTAAAAATCACACAACACCAGGTTACAGTCCAACAAATGTATTTGGAAGCACTAGGTTTGGGAGCACTGCACCTTCTTCAGGTGTTTGTCAAGCAGGACTAGAAGATACAAAACTTACAGCAAAATATTACATGCAAGTAAAATGATAAAATTAACAACAATCGAGGATTGTTCAGTCTTTCATCTTTTAGAAAGAGTTACAGGGTTTGGTTCATTAATATGTAAATCCCAGAACTTTGAAGTTACATTCTCAAGTTAAGGTTTTATATATAAAAAGGTGACATTTCGGCTCAGACAATACATTAAAAGTTTGAGGTTCAGAGTCAGTCTGTATCTTAATCTTGACTCAGACTGGTTCTATTTTCCAAAGTGGAATTGACCCAATATTATATGGATTGACTGCCTACCGGTTGTGCATGTATTGAGCAAAATTGAATATATCTGTCGTTATAATTCTGCAAATACCAATTCACCCTGTGGACTTCTGTGTGTGCGTGCGAAAGAGAGAGACAGAATGTGAGCGTGTGCGTGTGGATGTGCGCGCATATGCCCCAAAAAAATACACATCTGGTAAGTACCCAATGCAGACAGTCAATCCATATAATAATGTTGTAAATAGGACTAGTCCTGAGTCAAGATTGCAATATGGACAGACGCTGACTTCACACCTTTAATGCATTGTCTGAGCTGAAATGTTACTTTTTAATAAAACATTAACTTATCTTGAGAATGTAGTTCTGGGATTTACTTGTTAATGAACTGAAACCATAACCCATTCTAAAAGATGGAAGACTTAACAACAATCGAGGTTTGTTAAATGTATCATTTTACTTGCATGACAATAACCTTTTGGTATAAATTCTTTGTCTTACGGTCTTGCTTCACAACCACCTGATGAAGGAGCAGCGCTCTGAAAGCTAGTGCTTCCAAATAAACCTGTTGGACTCTAACCTGGTGTTGTGATTTTTGTTTAAAAAACTTTGCCCACCGCAGTCCACCATCAGCTCCTCCACATTATGAAAACAGGGCAAATGCGTAAAAACAGAAATCTCAATCAGAAAAGACATCAACAATTCTAAAGTACAGTGCTGCAAATATCCGCCACAGTTGCCAGGTAACCTGTACATTGTGTCTGCTGGCAATTGCTAAAATAGGATTTGAGGTCTGAAATGCATCTGCTCTGTTGCATTGTTGGACAATGCTGTCTTCAACATCCCCTTGGGATTTCATTCTTTGTATATATTGCATGCCCCGCTCTTTTCTCTGAGATGCTGCTTTTGCTGTGAGGAAAGAGAGAACGTGAAAAATCATCACCAATTTACAATCAGATCATTCGTGCTCATTCGGATCTTTTTAAAGGAAGAAATGGAGTTGATTATGTATTATCAACCTTAATACTGTCAACAGGAAATACCTTACGTTTAATTCGATTGTAAAACGGAATCCACAAAATAAGTGGAATTTTCCACAAATTCAGAGGTTTCAAGCACTCAAGGTACATTCAAGCAAACACACGAGAAGCTCAGCTCACTGTTTATTTAATGCATCAGTCAGCAGAACACAATTTTTTTGAATCAGGAATCACAAATCACGCTAAAGATTCAGATGGGTATTTTTCAGCATTCCAGACTCATCACAGAGCTTAACAACCTCTGCCTCCATTGCTTATTCCTTGCTGCAACAACCCCGCCCCCCCCCACACCCCCCCACTTAGACAATAATCGTTCATTACCTTTTCATTCACAGCTACCGTAGACACCATAAAATTACAACATTCAAAAGATATATGGATGGATACATGAATCGGAAAGATTGGAGGGATATCAGCCAAGAGCAGGCAGGTGGGACTAGTTTAGTTTGGGATTGTGGTCAGCATGGGCTTGTTGGGCCTGATTCCACGCTAAATGACTCTATAATTGTAGTATCTGTACAAAATAAAAGCAGGCTATTTGGCCCATCGAATTTACACTGATCCTCTGGAAAGCATCCCACCCAAACCCAATCCCTTACCATATCCTTGGGACCATGCACTTCCCACAGCTAATCCACCTAGCCTGCACACTATGTACAAGTTAGCATGGTCAATCCTCCTAACCAGCACTCCTTTGGACTACAGGAGGAAATGTGAGCACTCGGAGGAAGCCCACGCAGACATGGGGAGAATGTGCAAATTCCACATAGACAGTTGGCTGAGGGTGGAATCGAACCCAGGTTCCTGGCACTGAGAGGCAGCAGTGCTAACCATTGCGTCACCATGCTGCTCTTATTGCATTTTAAATTCTTTCTAGTTCTGATGAAAGATCAGAGTTGAAATGTTAGCTCTGTATCTCTCTTTCTGCAAATGCTGCCAAACTCAAGTGTTTCCAGCAGGCTTTTAACTTCAGATTTCCACTATCCATAGTATTACTCTTCTGACTTACCAAGCTCACTTGACCAGCCTAATGCCTTGTATTGTTGCAGCACTCTGCCCAAGGTGCAAGTCCCAGTAGTAGCCACTGCTCTAGAAATACCAAAATGTTGTTTACAATATCTCAGCAACGATCGATGACCAATTCTAGCACCTATGAAAATTCAGCAAAAGAAAAGCACATTAAAAATATTGCAAGCGCATTTAATTTATTCAATATTTCTTTAGTTTGATGCTTGGAGCACCTGGCATTGCCTGGGTACAGTCCTGTCCACAAAAGACAAAACAAATCCAACATCAGTCTACTCTCAAATCAAAATAATGGAAGGCATTGTCAGCAGGGTTACCAAGCAGTTCTTGACAAAACACAATGATGTTCACCAAGCCCACTCAGTTCCTGACCTCATTACAGCTTTGGTCTAAACATGGACAAAAAAAAAAGGTGAATTCCAGAGTTGAGGTAAGATGACTGGCCTCGACATCAAGGTGGCATTTGACAAAGTATGGTACTGAAGCGACTGAACAAAACCAAAGTCAATAGGAATCACGGGGAAAAATAAATTACTTCTGGTTGGAGTTATTACTGATGTATTGAGGTCAATCATCTCAACCACAGGACATCACTGCAAGAGTCTAAGGTAGTATGCTAGTCCATCTTCAACAGTCCCATCAATAACTTTCCTTCCAGCATTTGGTCATAGGTTGGACATTTGCTAACAAGCGCACTGATAAATTTATTCAGAATAGTCAGCATGGCTTTATGCGGGTGAGTTCTTGTCTCACAAATTGAATCTACAGGGACTTGACCAAACCATTTGACAAGGTCCCTCATGGTAGGCTGGTTCAGTCACATGGGATACACGGTGAGTTGGCAAGTTGGAAAAGGTGGCTTGGTCATAGCAGACAGGTAGCAGCTGTGGAGGGTGCTTTTCTGACTGAAGGTCTGTGACCAGTGGTGCTCTGGAAGGATCAGTGCTGGGATCTGTTTGTAATAAGTAATAGGCTTTAGGTGAAAAAAATGTGATGGCCCAACTAGTAAACTTGCACTGAAAATTGGTAGAGTTGTGGATAGTAATTCAAAGTTTGGGTGAAGATTTGTAGCTCGGGTGCTCGTTGCTGTGGTTCTGTTCGCCGAGCTGGAAGTTTTTGTTGCAAACGTTTCGTCCCCTGTCTAGGTGACATCCTCAGTGCTTGGGAGCCTCCTGTGAAGCACTTCTGTGGTGTTTCCTCCAGCATTTATAGTGGCCTGTCCCTGCCGCTTCCGGTTGTCAGTTTCAGCTGTCCGCTGTAGTGGCCAGTATATTGGGTCCAGGTCGATGTGTTTGTTGATGGAGTTTGTGGATGAGTGCCATGCCTCTAGGAATTCCCTGGCTGTTCTTTGTTTCGCTTGCCCTATAATGGTAGTGTTGTCCCAATCAAATTCATGTTGCTTGTCGTCTGCGTGTGTGGCTACTAGGGATAGCTGGTCGTGTCGTTTCGTGGCTAGTTGATGTTCGTGGATGCGGATCGTTAGCTGTCTTCCTATTTGTCCTATAAGGATAGTGGGGATAGTAAGGAAGGTTATCAACCAATACAGCAGAATATAGGCCAGTTAGAAAGTGGTCAAAGAAATGGTAGATGGAGTTTAATCCAGCCAAATGTGTGGTCGTACATTTTGAGCAGTCAAATGCAAGAGGAAAGCATACAGCAAATGGCAGGACCTTTAGGAGCACTGACAAAGATCTTTGTATCCTCTCTAGCCACTGGAGAGGCCCCAGAGGACTGACAAGTAGCTAATGTTGTTCCTCTGTTCAAGAAGGGGAAATAGGGATCATTCAAGAAATTGTAGACCAGTGACGGGAAGCTATTGGAAGGATTCTTAGGGATGGGATTTAAACGCATTTGGAAAAGAATTGCCTAATTAGGGACACTCAGCATGGCTTTGTGCAGGACAGTTCATATCTTACTAACGTGATTGATTTGTTTGCGGTGATTGATAAGGATAGAGCAGTGCATGTTGTTTACATGGATTTTAGTAAGAGTTTTGACAAGGTACCTCGTGGTAGGCTCAGGGAGAAAATTGAGATGCGTGGGATCTGAGGCGACTCGGCCGGGTGGATTCAGAATTGGCTTGCCCACAGAAGACAGAGGGGAGTGTTGGAAGGCTGTTTTTCAGGCTGGAGGTCTATGACAAGAAGCTTTACGAAGGGATCCACACTGGGACCTCTGCCATTTGTGATTTTTATAAATGACTTGCATGAAAATGTAGATGGGTGGATTAGTAAGTTTGTTGATGACAAAAATCGGAGGTGTTGTGGATACAGTAGCTTGTCAAAGAATAGAATGGGACATAGGTTAGTTGAAGAGATGGGCGGAGAAATAGCAAATGGATTTCAATCCAGGCAAGCATGAGGTGTTGAGACTCAGTGATCAAATGTTAAGGGAACATTAAATGGCAACACCCTTAACAGCAATGATGTACAGAGGGATCTTGGGGTCCTAATCCATAGCTCCCTGAAAATGGCCACAAAAGTAGACTGGACGATAAAGAAGGCACATGCCATGCTTCCTTTTATTGCTTGGGGCATCAAATACAAGAGTCAGGATGTGATGTTGCAGCTTTATAAAAGTTTGTTTAGGTCACACTGAGTATTGGTGATCATTGGTGGACACCACACTACAGGAAGGATGTGGAGGCTTTTGAGAGGGTGCAGAAGACTACTATTACCAGGCTCTACCTGGATTAGAAGGTATGAGCTGCAAGGAGAGGCTGGACAAACTGGGCTTGTTTTCTCTGGAGTGGCAGAGGCAGAGGGACACCTGATAGAAGTTCATAAACCTTTGAGAGGCATAGACATGGTTGACATGTCAATCTTTTCCCAACATTGAAACATCAAATACTAGAAGGCATGCATTAAAGGTAAGGATAGGTGTGCGCGCGGGGTGGGGGGGATAAAAAAGAGTTCAAAGGAGCTATGAGGGGCAAGACTTTTGCTTTTTAAAACACAGTGGTAGGTGCCTGGAACACAGTGCCAGGGGTAGGAATGGAGGCAGATACATTAGGGGTGGTCAAGGTGCCTTTGGATAAACACATGAATAAGGAAGGAATGGAGGGATATTGACCACAGGCAGGCAGAAGGGATTAGTTTAACTTGCCGTCATATTCTGCACAATATTGTGGGCCAAATGGCCTGTTCCTGTGTTATATTGTTCTACGTTCTATGTACAGAGACACCTTGGCGTGCAAGTCCATAGCCTCTTGAAAGTGGCAGTAAAGTCAAGACAATGCATAGGTCATGGAAATGATTACAAAATTTGGCAACTCGTGTGGCAACTATAGTTCAGCCACATTTGGAGTATTCTGTGCAGTTCTGGCCTCCACGCTATTGGAAGGATGTACAGGCTTTGGAGAGGGTGCAAGAGAGGTTTACCAGGATGATGTCTGGATTGGTGTGTAGTAGCTGTAAGGAGAAGTTGGACAAACTTGAACTGTTTTTGCAAGAGATTCAGAGGCTGAAGGGTGATCTGATGGGATATAAAATTGAGAGGCTAATGGAAGGCCACTCATCGGATAATTGGGAGTCTTTTTCCAAGGGTGGAAATGTCAAATCTAAGGGGACATAGGTTTAAGGGAAGAGGAATAAAAGTTTAAAGGAGATGTGCAAGGCAAGTGTTTATTTCAAAAATAGAGGTGCCTGGAATGCATTGCCAGGGTAAGTGGCAGTAGCATGTATGATAGCAGAAATGATAGTTTAAGAGTCAGATGTGTACAGGCTGGGAATAAAGGGACATGGCTCATGTGCAGGCACATGGGATGAGTTTGGAATGGTCAGTGCTGAAATGGCATGCTAAAGGGCCTGGTCCTGTGCTGACTGTTCCATGTTCTATTAAAAGCCCTTCCTGACACCAAACATGCCGCTTGGGCACAAAACTCCTTTTCAAATGTACAATCACAGGAAGTATTATAATTTCTATTTTTGAGATCCTATTAATCAGTAATGTTCATCATATATAGTTAAAAATCATGCAACACCAAGTTATAGTTGAACAGATTTATTTGAAAGTATAAGGGCGGCATGGTGGCACAGTGGTTAGCACTGCTGCCTCACAGCACCAGAGACCCGGGTTCAATTCCCGCCTCAGGCGACTGACTGTGGAGTTTGCACGTTCTCCCCGTGTCTGCGTGGGTTTCCTCTGGGTGCTCCGGTTTCCTCCCACAGTCCAAAGATGTGCAGGTCAGGTAAATTGGCTATGCTAAATTGCCCGTACTGTTAGGTAAGGGGTAAATGTAGGGGTAAAGGTGGGTAGCGGGTCGGTGTGGACTTGTTGGGCCGAAGGGCCTGTTTCCACACTGTAAGTAATCTAATCTAATAAGCTTTTGGGGCGCTGCTCCTTCATTAGGTAGCTAAAAGCACCAAGGAAGTTTGAAAAAAATACTTACCTTGCACATCTCCTTTAAAGTTTTCTCCTATTACTTTAAATCTATGCCCCCCCTCAGTATTTAACATTTCCACCCTCGGGAAAAAAACTTCCAGACTCCGAAAGCCTGTACTTCCTGTCAGACTTTAACATGATTGTTGTGGTTCTGTTCGCCGAGCTGGGAATTTGTGTTGCAGACGTTTCGTCCCCTGTCTAGGTGACATCCTCAGTGCTTGGGAGCCTCCTGTGAAGCGCTTCTGTGTTGTTTCCTCCGGCATTTATAAACGTCTGCAACACAAATTCCCAGCTCGGCGAACAGAACCACAACAACGAGCACCCGAGCTACAAATCTACTCACAAACTTTGAACTATAACTTGGTGTTGTGTGATTTTTAACTTTGTCCATCCCAGGCCAACACCGGCACCTCCGCATCATCATAAATAGGAAACTACACATACAAAATGAAGCATCAGTGTCAGGTAGATGCCATGACATTTTTCTTTATGAGAAAGCCCTACTCAAAAGAGAGGTAACAATAAATTGCAACTCCATTTTCTAACCAGCACAAAAATGAATTTCATTAATGCAATGCCTGAAGTCGTCTTGTTTTTAAATAGGAAAAGTGGTTCAGAAGAGAATTGCATTTTGATATTTGACACTGATCACTGTTTCTATCCACCTGCCGTGTCCTCCCTCTACGCCCATACAATAAATCAAATGCATGTGTTAAAATGAAACCACAAGCACTATTGTAGGCCTAATATGAAAATTATTTTTTTCTTTCCAAATCTACCTAAAAGAGAATTGAGTGAATGGATTGTCTAAGCTCAAGACAGTGATGAACAAAAGGCACTTTGATGGTGTTCTGACAAAACATGGCATGAGCATGCTCTCATTAAGTTAACTGATCGTCCATGTAATCCCAAAGTAGTGGAACACTACTGTTAAAATCCTTGACAATACATTTTGATAAAGTGACTAAAATTATGTTATTTGTTCTGGAAAATGTTCTTTTTACTTATTACTTATCGTATAACATTTGAGACATTAGTAGCTAAAAATCTGATTTGAGGCAGCAGTGCTAACCACTGTGCCACCGTGCTGCCCACAATTATGTTATTTGTTCTGGAAAATGTTCTTTTTACTTATTACTTATCGTATAACATTTGAGACATTAGTAGCTAAAAATCTGATTTACTGGTAATACACAAACAGCCTTGAGCGTTCAAGCCCATTTCCCAGTAAATATGGAAAAATGCCAGAGAACTCCAGGTCCCTTCAGGTAAATGCAGCACATCAGGGTAAAGTATAAAGTTACCTATACTTATATCTATATTTAAAGGCTGGTTTTGGATTATTGTAAAAGTACTATAGAAAAGATGTTCTGAAATTTAAAAGGGTTCAGTCTTAGGGCAAATTCTTGATTCATTTTTATTTTAAAAGAAAGAAGAATAGAACATCTAGAAATTGAAAATATAATAAGTAAGCTAGAATGATTTTCTTTTGCATAACCAACCATAATGATTTGTGAACAATGAAACACAAGTCAAAAATACATCAGATTTCCTCAAACAACTTACCAGCTGAAAATACATAGGATTGTACCCTCATTGTGCTTACTTTTTAGGCATACACAAGGGCAGCCCATTGACTTTTCTGTGCTAGCTCTCTCCAAGAACAATTCCATCAATCATACTTCTCCACCTTTTCTCAATAAGCCAAACATTTTATTTTCTAATGATTACTCAATTTCCTTATGGAAGTCATTACTGAATCTATTTCCACCACACTCCTTAGACAGTACCTGCAACTTCTATTCACTAAAAGAACAAGGGTAGCATAAGAAAGGGATCAACCTGTACTCTCCCTCTAAGCCACAATCATCCTGACCAGTACATGGTATATGTTTATACAAACTGCAGTAGTTTGAGAAAATGGCACAACACCACTTTCCCAAGGGTATCCCACGAAAAGAATTGTATTTTAATATGGAGGAAAATGGTAGTGAGGCCAAAAGGGGTTCAGACAATCTGAAGATCAGGAAACAGGATTATACCAAGCTTTTGTCAATAAAAATGTCAAACCAAAATACATTACAGTGAGTGTCTGCTCAGGAGCAATAATAAATAATTACTTATAACAATCCAGTATAAAAAGCCTTAACAGTTCGGGAGAAGAGAGCCATATTGGAGTTGAAACATTACTCAGTTTCTCTCTTCACAAATGCTGCCACAGAGTTTCTCCAGCACTTCAATTTTAAATTGATTCCCAGCATCTGCATTATTTCACTTATTACCATCGATTGTGCTCTCGTTTAATTTATCAACATAGTGCATAAACATGGAACTTGCTCAACCTAGTCTGTGTAACAAAGATGCGAGATGACATATCAGGGCTGGATACAAAACAGAAGGAAACACAAGCTCCATTGTTTCCTCATTGGATTCCAAATTCTTGGTTGGCACATCTGCAGCTTTCATTTCAATATCTTCTCCATCTTTGTGATCAGGATAACTCCCTCTATGTAGGCATAGAAGCAAAATAAAAAATGTCAGCAAACAGATTTAAAGTAGTTTCTTGTACTGGAATATGTAAGGGTGGTCCATGTTTGAAAGACACAAAATGGTTGACAAGAGTTAAATAAAATGAGACAGCCTGCTCCAGCATTAAGACACAAAATGGCTGACACGAGATAAACAGGATACACAGCCTATAAATAACAACTACTAATCTTTCTACTTTGCTTATAAAATAAAAAAGATATGGCCAGAAAGCAGATATTTACAGGGAAATTTATTCATCTTGCTATTTACCAACGCCTTTCAAGCCCATTTATCCTATTTTGATTTCTATAGTGTCTACACTCTGAGTCTGTTTGACAGGTGACAAGGTGGGAAATTGTGATTTAGGCTTTCACTGATTATGTTTTATCAGACTTCTTTGACACTATGTGGCCCAACAGTTAGAAGGAGAACACGTTTAAACAGAAATCATGAAGTGCGTGAAAACAGAGCTTGCTGTTTGGGAATAGGAAAACAAAATACATCCGAGACACAGAAATCCAAACCAAGACAAAGAAAACCCTTAGCACCGAGGTCACCATTGGCTTCTCCAAGCAAATTGCATCTTTTCTTTTCCTCATCACAAGCATTAACATGTTCAAGGGGCTCGCAGAGGGCAAAAAAAAGGGTTGGCAATGAAACGGCAGTTGCAAAGACCTAAGGGCAAAGGGTGGGGTAACAGATGGAGGAAGGAGAGATAGTGTCTAAGAGCAATTAGCTGTTATAATGTTAGCAACCACAGGGAGCTGGAAAGGACATTGATGGGCATAAGGACATAAGAAACAGGAATAGGAATAGACCATACATGACCAATCAATCCTGTACTACTTTCCAAATAGATTGTGGCTGCTCGTGTTTCAATCCATTCCACTCTGCTCCCCTCTCTCTGGATTTAGAGACATAAATCAATCCATATCAAACATATGCAATGTTGCTGCATCCACAGCACTTCAGAGTAAAGAATTTCAAAGAACCACAACCATTTTAGGGAAGAAATTTCTCACTTCAATCCTATATCATCAGCCCCAATCCTAAAAGTGTCTCCCCTGGATGGAGGTTCCCCACCCATGGAAAACATCTTGGTTTCTGCTCTGTTAAGACCCATCATAATCTTAATCACTGCTAATTCTTCAAACCATAAGAACACAGACCCAATTTAATCAGCTTTTCTTCATAGCACACAGTCTTTTGATCCCAGAAACCTAGTGAACCTTCACTGTACTGCCCCCAAAGCAGTTATATTGTTCCTTAAATATGTCATAAAGCTGAGGTTCACCCACCCCCTCCCAGAAAACTGAAACCAAAATACCCAGAGGAGCACCTCACCTCAATCTGTTAAAAGGTGTGTGAAACGTGGCATACCCCTGCCTTTAACCACTTTTAGTAGTTAAATAAAAGAAATCCCTGACACTTGCTTTAAAATTAACAAGTAACAATTTATTTATCCAACTCTAACAGTGAACAAATTAATTGAACTACTAACAAGCAGAATAAATCCTTTCTAACTATTTACGAATAAAGCAAGACTCTAATGGTATGTTGTTCCAATAAATACATGTTCCACGTACACAAAAGAAAGAATTCAGTCTCTCGAAATTACGACCAGGTTATTTATATTTATTGGATTCCCTACAGTGTGGAAACAGGCCCTTCGGCCCAACCAGTCCATGTGGCTTCCAAAATGTCCTGTGCCTTCTCCATTGATGCTTCAGTCAGAAATGCCTTCTGCATCAATTCTTTCTGTCAGGAATGTTAACTAGTTGTGCCGTTGGTACCACTGTTAGCGAGATGGTGCTTTCTCTACGACAGAGGAGGTTGAGAGAGCAGCGATTCTTGCTGGGGAGTTGAGGGCTGTTAGCTCTGCCAGATGGCAGGTAGCTCTAGGGTCTTTGTCCAACTGCCCCCTTCTTCGTACCCTTGATGACATTAATATTTCTCCACCAGAATTGTTGCTATGTTGTCGAAACCGTCAGACTTAAATTAAACAGGTTTTGTTGGTATCTAAGTACCTGGTTCAAATTGATTGGCTAAATTCAAAATCCATTTGTTTTGGTAATAAAGAAACAGCTGCTTGGCCAGCTAACTGTCCAGTGTTTCAATACTAATGTTTCAATTCGGGTGCTGCGTACTTGCAAACTTTCAAGCTGCTACTCACAGACATCCAATTTAAATCTCCAAGCCAATAGAAAGCACTTGAACTTTTAAAGGGACCATGCAATGCTATCTCTCCCTCGCATTTTCCAAACACCAAATTTGTAACTTCTTGCCTTCCAATTCACAAGTATTCTACTCAATTTTATAACAAATGCAAAAGCCCAAACTGCATACAGCATTCCAGATGTCGTTTCATCAAAGACCTCTAAATTTGTCACAATACCTGCTTAATTATTGTACTTCAGTCCCCCTGCAAATAAAAGGCTAAACTTTTCAGGTGAACGGGGAGTCACAGCAGAAGCTGATGGGTGTATACCAAACTTCAGAAAGAAAAGATGATGAGTGACAAGATTCACAGAGCATGCATCAGTATGTTGAGAATTAAAGAGATGGAGAAACTAATTAAAAACCAATAAGAAGGCCAGGAATCTGCCAAAACAGCTGAACAAATGGCCCTGAAGAAGAGATTCTCAAGATCCCGATGGGCAAAGCGAAATCAGTTTTTACAAGGCGTGCTTGATATGAGCAAAAGGAAACCCAGAGTTATGTTTGCCATACAGCTGATTGCTGAGTCAAGGGTGGTTTTGACAGAGGTAACTGATCAAAGTAATAGATATCCTTCAAGTTAGTTCTCCCAGTTCAGAAGAGCATAGATGGTGCAATAATGGAGAGGAAACAATGGACAAAGAGTCAAGGATGAGCTGGGGATGAGATCATTAAATCAGATGAGAAAGCATGCCTGTTCAAAGACCAGTCCACAGCTTCCCAAAGTGGGGGCCATGAAAATTGAAATTCTGGGGTCCCAGGTTTTGAGGTAGCAGTGGCCATCACGGAGATTCACTCCAGTTGTGACAGCAGTAATCTCACTAACAGGCCCAAGCTTCACAGCACCTCCTGCAATGCCCAGGACAATTTCCAAGCCTTGCTATGTGGTCAAAAGTGGAAAAATTCTGGGAAGCATTGGGCTAGGCAGTTTACATTTGAGCGTGCAGTTCCAAGCAAACTAGTTATTAACCCATAAGCAAATGCTCAAAGAGGTGGGGTTGACGGAAATATTGAAAAAACATGGATGGTGAGAGATAAAAGGCGATTAGGTTAAAGTGTCAAATATTAAACATTTTTAAAATAGTGCCCAAGTTTCTACCAAAAGCAGGATTATTTCTCATATACATGCAATATGAAAAAGGCATTTTTTGTTACCTAAAGTCATAGAAGTCTGCAAATTCAAGAGCAACATCTCCATCTGTGAAGCGTTTACAATGGCTGCTGTCAACCATATGAGCTCGGACAGCTTCAGTCGAGTAAAAGGACCGCCCTTTCTCATTGCACCACAGGCAAACGTTTCCCAGACCAACCTTTGTAAGCATCACAAGCAGCTACTTCCATAATGCTGAATGAACCACATCCACAATCTTTTGGCATCTCATCAAATTTAAGTTTTGAACCCAAACAGTTAAAAATACATAGAGCATTACAGCGCAGTACAGGCCCTTCAGCCCCCGATGTTGCATCACATCTGTGAAACCAATAAGAAGCCCATCAATCCTACATTACTCCATTCTCGTCCATATGCCGCTTCAGTGACCATTTAAATGCTGTAAAGTTGATCAGTCTATTACTGTTTCAGGCAGTGCGTTCCACACTCATACTACTGAGTAAAGAAACTACCTCTCACCTCTGTCCGATATCCATCACCCCTCAATTTGAGAGTATGCCTCCTCATGCTAGTCATCACCATCCAAGGAAAAAAGGCTCTCCACCCAATCTAACCCTTCGATTATCTGATATGTCTCAATTAAGTCACCTCTCAACCTCCTTCTCTCCTAACAAAAACAGCCTCAAGTTCCTCAACCTTTCCTCGTAAGATCTTCCATCTTTACCAGGCAACATTCTAGTAAATCTTCTCTGAACCCTTTCCAAAGCTTCCAAATTCTTCCTATAACGCAGTGACCAGAACTGCGCACAATACTCCAAGTGTGGCCGCACCACTGTTTTGTACAGCTGCAGCATGACCTCATGGTTCCGAAACTCCATCCCTCTCCCAATGAAAGCTAACACATCATAAGCCTTCTTAACAGCCCCTAACAGTGGCAATTTTCAGGGATCTATGTACGTGGACACAGAGATCTCTCTGCTCATTTACACTACCAAGAAACTTACCTTTAGCCCAGTACTCTGCATTCCTGTTACTCCTTCCAGAGTGAATCGCCTCACACCTTTCCGCATTAAACTCCATTTGCCACCTCTCAGCCCAGCTCTGCAGCTTACCTATATCCTTCTGTAACCTACAACTGTACCAACTGCAAATTTAACTAACTCATCCTTCTATGCCCTCATCCAGGTCGTTTATAATGACAAACAGCAGTGGACCCAAAACAGATCCTTACCATTCACCACTAGTAACTGAACTTCTGGATGAACATTTCCCATCAACCACCACCCTCAACTAGCCAATTTCTGATCCAAACTGCTACATCACACTCAATCCCATGCCTCCGTAATTTGTGCAGTAGCCTACCATAGGGAACCTTATGAAAACGTCTTACTGAAATCCATAAAAGCCACATCAACAGCGTTAACCTCATCCATCTGTATGAGCATCTTCTCAAAGAACTCAATAAGGTTTGTGAGGCACTACCTACCCTTCACAAAACTGTGTTGACTATCCCTAATCAACTTATTCCTATTGAGATGATTATACATCCTATCTCTCATCACCTTTTCCAACAGTTTACTCACAACCAAAGTAAGGCTCCCTGGTCTGTGTCTACTCCCCAACTTAAACAAGGGAGCAACATTTGCTATCCTCCAATCTTCTGGCATTGTAGACAATGACTACAAAGATCAAAGCCAAAGGCTCGGCAATCTCCTTCCTGGCTTCCCAGAGAATCCTAGGATAAATCCCATCCGGCCCAGGAGATTTACCTATTTTCACACTTTTCAGAATTTCCAACACTTCCTCCTTGTGAACCCCAATCCCATCTAGTCTAGTAGCCTGTTTCTCAGTATGCTCCTCAGCAACATTATTTTTCATCAGTATTCACACTGGAAAAAGACATTCATTTAGCGCTTTTCCTATCTTCTCTGACTGCATTCACAACTTCCCACTACTGTCCTTGATTGGCCCTAACCTAACTCTAGTCATTCTTTTATCCCTTATATAGCTATAGAAAGCTTTAGGGCTTTCCCTGATCCTATCCGTCAACAACTTCTCATGTCCCCTCCTCACTCGTCTTAGCTCTCTCTTTAGGTCTTTCCTGACTACCTTTTAACTCTCACTCGCCCTAACTGAGCCTTCGTATCTCATCCTAACATAAGCCTTCTTCTTCCTCTTGACAAGAGCTTTAACTTTCTTAGTAAACAACAGTTTACTAAGGAGTTTGTGCGTCTGTCATATGATCAATATTTTAAAATAGAGACAGAGTGTGGCGTGAACAGCAGTTTACTACAACTCCGAAATGCAAAACTAAACTAATTTAAGCATTGTCTTTTGACAGTCAATTTACTATGCATTAAAAATGATAGGTGGGTCATATTTCTCTGGCTATTATGTCCAACTGATGGTAGACTTAAATTTCTGAGTCTTCACTCATCCAAGCGATATGAAAGTGAGACCATCAGATTAAGGTATAGTCCCACTTCTCACTCAAGATCACTCACAACCAAATTCAGCCAGATTAATTTTCACCAAATTCTCAGTTGTGTGTCAAATATTAATACTTTTAGAAAATGTCAATGCTGTGTCCAGGAGTTTGTTTAGTGTTCTTTTATGCTAGCTCTGCTTGGCAGTTCTCCATAGCAACACAGCTGGGGAAGGAATGTTAGTTACACAGTGAGAGGTAAAAGATCAAAGGATCCCTGTTTCACTAGGTCTGAATCACTGTATATGAAGATTCAACGCAGCAAGACGACCACCCTTTCAGATGACTGGTTTTAATTGTCGCACTTATCAGACAATTTTCAGCAGCGACCCTATTTAATTTTCCTCTACAGTTTATGCCTTATTAAAAGCTAAGTGGATTAGTTTGTCATTAAGAACATTGTCAAAATGTACATTTCGTTCTTACTTACCCAGGTACTTCATCAAACCCTTTAGATCCACTAAATATTCAATGTCAGGAATAAAAAAAACTGTGCGTCTTTGTCATATGATCAATACTTTTCAATAGAGATCGAGAGTGATGTGAACAAAATAAGCAGTCTGTTATTGGAATACTGCCAGGTGGAGAGTCTTCACTCAGCTTACCTGCTCGGCTCTCGTTTTTAAACTGTTCCTCCTCATCACAGGCAGAATCCACATCCTCCCATTCACCTAGTAGAAAAAGTGCAAAGTTGAAACTAAAGGCATTTTTAAACTTATAATACATGTAACAGTGTTCCATTTGATATAAATCTCTGTACAATGTATGAGTGCGAATATATTCAGAGCTGGCAACATTTTCTCAGTCAATCAAGTGGAGATCAATTTAACTAGGTCCCATTGTGCCCAGGAGTGCAGTAAAAATCTCCTACAACCTCTTTCGTCAGTCAGAAGATACAGAGGCCTGAACACGCACCAGCAGGTTCAGGAACAGCTTCTTCCCAGCTGTTATTAGACTGATGAATGGACTCTCTAACTTCAAATATTACTGACCTTGCTAACAACGCTCTCACCTAGTGCACACCCTGTGCAATGTACCTTCCATTCCACTAAGCCTTTCTGATCTGTACATCTTTTGTTACTGTGATCTTCCTGCAATGCTCAGAAACAAAGCTTTTCAGTGTAATTCAGCACATGTGACAATAAATCAATTAAATCAAAATTAACGTACCCAGAAGTGAAATCATTTATTACTGAGAACACCTTTGTTAAAGGAAATACAAATTGCAACACTTATAAAACAAATTTTAAATAATTGAGGTTGCAGAAGTATCAGATGCTCACAAATAGTACCTTTTTGTCAGTAAGGCATTTCTATAACTTTATCAAAATGTGTTTAATGCATGTATTAATTAGGGTCTGAAGTATTAGGAGTGTACAGCCATCACATGCTGGTTGTTTAGATACACTCTCCACTCTATCGAAATAAATACTGGTGAATTGCTAAATGAGTTACCTTGTGCTTAGGAGTTAGAATATTTCTTAACAAGAGAGAAGGTGGTGGAAACTTTAGAGCAGTGGGCATATCCTATAGACAGTTGTTAAAACTGAACCAGAAACAAGATGTTGATTTGCTATTATTTACCATCATCTTCATCCTCCATCATAGTTTCCTCCTCAAAATACTCGAGCTGTTCCAATTTTGTGGCTCGCTGTTTGAACCAGAGTGACCGAGGTGGTTTGTCAGGCTTCTTCTTGTTCTGTTTGCTGCTAGCTGTGACCTGAGACTCAAAGTCTTCAGTTACTGGGACAACAGTCTTTTTCCTCTTTGAGGGAGCCAGCTGAATGGCTAGATTCGCGGTACCTTTGTCCATTCTATACTTGCTTAGCCCCATCTCCAAATCTTTCACATTCAGCCTTTCCAGCTGTTCACTTGCGACGCTAGTGGACTTCTTTTCTGCGTCCTGGTGTTTCTTGGATTTTAAATGGTTATCATAGGCATTGAATGTGACAAATCTTTTACCGCAAGAAGTGCAGTCTGTAGCAGTCCCCTTTCTCTTCTCTTCGACAGCTGATCTCAGGGCCAATACACGTTCTTGGAAGTTTTCAACTGTCACCGGAGGCATGTCTGCGACTTTACGCTTCAGGTTATATCTGAGCCAATCTGTTTTGTAGTGAGACCTCTGAATCTCAGCATCGCCAAAAGCCACATGACACGTGATGCAGGTGTAGGAAGACATTGCTTAAAACAAAAATAACATTTAGAACACAGAAAACGAAATCAGGCCCACAAAGAACAAGCATTATCACCACTTTCCATTACAAATCAAATCCAGAGTGCATGCACAATTATCCTTGATATCAACAAGATCTGCTTCACCTCTTGGCTGTATTTATAGCTGCCTAGATCCCACACTCGAATTGTCTACTAAATCTCACTGGCTGTCTTCTCAGAGTCGTAGCGATGTACAGCATGGAAACAGGATCCTTCGGTCCGACTCAAGCATGCCAACCAGATATCCTAACTTAATCTAGTTCCATTTACCAGCACTACGCCCTTCCCATTCATATACCCATCCAGATGCCTTTTAAATGTTGTAATTGTACCAGCCTCAATCACCTCCTCTGGCAGCTCATTCCATACGTGCACCACCCTCTTGTGTGAAAAAGTTGCCCTCTAGCTCCCTTTTAAATTTTTCCCCTCTTGCCCTAAACCTATACCCTCTAATTCTGGACTTCCACACCCCAGGGAAAAGACCTTGACTACTTACCCTATACATGCCCCGAATGATTTTATAAACCTCTATAAAGGTCACCCATCAGCCTCTGACACTCTAGAGATAAGTCCCAGCCTATTCAGTCCCTCCCTGTAGCTCAAATCCTCCAATTCTGGCAACATCCTTGGAAATCTTTTCTGAACTCTTTCAAGTTTCACAACATTATTCTGAAGGGAGGGAGACCAGAATTGCACACAATATTCCAAAAGTGGCCTAACCAACAGCCACAACATGACCTATACTCAGTGCTCTGACCAATATAGGAAAGCATACCAAACACCTTCTTCACTATCCTATCTACCTGCAACTCCACTTTCTAGGAGCTATGAACCACTTTTAAGATGCTCCGTCAAGTTAAATCTCTTTGGCCAAGCCTTCTAATAGAATGTGTCAGACTTGTCTGGTGACACTTCTGGGAAATGTCTTGGAACATTTTATATTAACGGTGCTACATAAATGCAAGCTTGCTGTGACATCACTGATATACAACATACATAGCTTTTAGGGGACTTACGGTGGACATGATTGCAACACCACCTTTGGACAGAGGTGGGTGTGTGGGGGGGGGGGGGGGGGAGCTTGCTGGAGAGATGGAGACAGGAATTTCAACAGCTTTGCCCCTTCCCTACCCTACAATTTGTGGACTACTTTTTAAAAACTTTTATTGCTCTTAACTCAAGTATTTAGGACTCAAGTGAGACTCATGGCAAGTTCCTTTTAAAACAAACACTTTTCAAAAATCTCTTGTTTGGTTTCAAATGTTTTTTTTTTGTTAACCATTTGCAAAATCATCCACATTTTCAGATTAATTTTCCAAAGTCTCAGTTGAAAGGAAAACTCTGCAGGGGAGCAAAAGAGAACAATTACGGTTTTTAATTGCCAACATAAAAATGATTATGAAGATCTTTAAAAATAATGAACATTTTAAATCCAAAGGAGGAATGCATTGCATTGGCATGCCAACCAGTATGCACGGTGCCTCCAACAACTGCACTGTGTTGCAGGTTAAAGGAAACGTTGGTTATCGGGAAGGGGGAACATCTCCGGGACGCCTGCACCAATCAACCACACCGCCCCTGTGGCCCAACATTTCAACTCCCCCTCCCACTCTGCCGAGGACATGGAGGTCCTGGGCCTCCTTCACCGCCGCTCCCTCACCACCAGACGCCTGGAGGAAGAACGCCTCATCTTCCGCCTCGGAACACTTCAACCCCAGGGCAACAATCTGAACTTCAACAGCTACCACATTTCCCCTTCCCCCACCTCATCCTAATTCCAAACTTCCAGCTCAGCACTGTCCCCATGACTTGTCCAGACTTGTCC
>NC_057757.1:4552683-4556067 GCF_004010195.1 Chiloscyllium plagiosum
AATCATTTATCTCTCAACCCTGCAGACTTCCTGCCTCTATTCCTGATGAAGGGCTTTTGCCCGAAATGTCGATTTTTCTGCTCCTTGGATGCTGCCTGACCTGCTGTGCTTTTCCGGCACCACTCTAACTCAGACTCATAGGGAAAAGGCAGGCAAGTAGTGTTGCGGATTATCAAACCAGCAACAATTTCATTGAATAGGAGTGTAGACATGATGGGCAGAATAGCGTTCGCTGTTCCTATGTCATATGATCTGGAGAGGCCCTCATTTTTAGAATTTTTTTTCTGGATTTGTAACTGAGTTGAAGTTACGAATTGAACATTGAACAGCAGCTCGCGCTGAAAGCAGAGAACTAAGGCAGCTGCTTGCTACTGAGAATTGGCCTGGACAATACTGCAACTTAAATAATATTCCAAGGATACTGTAGATGAACTATCACCAAACTGTTGTTTATACTCAGGGCTGGCAGCTGGGTTTGGTAGGGAGAATAAAGGTATGGATTATTTTCTAAACGGGGAGAAAATTCAGAAGTCTGAACTGCAAAGAAACTTGGGGGCTTCTAGTCCAGGATTCTCTCAAGATAAACTTGCAGATTGAGTCAGTGGTTAGGAAGGCAACTGCAAGTGGCATTTATTTTGAGAGCACTTGAATATAAAAGCAGGATTGAACTTCTGAGGTTCTATAAGGCTCTTGTCAGGCCACATTTATTTTTTCTTTATTCGTTCATGGGATGCTGGCGCTGCTGGCTCGGCAGGATTTATTGCCCATCCCTAATTGCCCACAATAATTAAGAGTCAATCACATTGCTGTGGGTCAGGAGTCACATGTAGGCCAGACTAGGTGAGGACAGTAGTTTCCTTCCCTAAAGGACATTAGTGAACCAGATGGGTTTTTCCAACAATCAATAAAGGATTCATGGTCACCATTAGATTCTTAATTCCAGATTCCTTTTTGAATTCATATGCCACCACCTGTCATGGTGGCATTTGAGCCTAGGTCCCCATTGTTTGGGTCTCTGGATAACAGTCCAGCAATCATACCGCCAGGCTATCATCTCCCTATTTGGAATATTGCGTGCAGTTTTGGGCCCCACATCTCAGGAAAAATGTACTGCCCCTGGAGTGTGCTCAGAAGAGGTTCACGAGAATGGTCTCAGGAATGAACAGCTTAATACATGAGGAATGTTTGAGAACTCTGGGTCTATATTTGATGGAGTTTAGAAGGATAATGGGAGATCTAATAGAAACTTACACAGTACTGAACGGACTGGGAAGTGTGGACGTTGGAAAGATGTTTCCATTGGTAGGAGAGACCAGGACCCGAAGGCATAGCTTAAGAGTAAAGGGGAGACCTTTTAGAACAGAGATAAGGAGAATCTTCTTCAGTCAGAGGGTGGTGAATCTATGGAACTCACTGCCACAGAAGGCTGTGGAGGTCAGGTCAATGAGTACATTTAAGACAGAGATGGATCGGTTCTTGAGTATCAAGGGGATCACGGGTTACGGGGAGAAAGCTGGAGAATGGGGTTGAGAAACCTGTCAGCCATGATTGAATGGCAGAGCAAACTCGATGGGCTGAATGGCCTAATTTCTGCTCCTGTATCTTATGGATTCATGAATCAAGGGATGGACTGGTGTTAACCAGCCAATCAGACAGAACCCTAATTACAAAAGATAAAAAGAACAATTCTGAATGGATTTTGGGAAACTTTCAGTGACTTAGTGTTTTTGCTTTCTCTAGTTTTCTATCAAGTTATCAAATTGAAAATTCTGAGAAAAGAATCCCAGTCTTGTAAGAAATAAATCATTATTTCCAAACTTCTGATGAAACTGTTTGTATTAATTGGTAACTTCAAAATTCAAGATAAATACTTCTATGAGCACGTGAACAACCCAGTGTCCAACAATTTCATAAAAGTCAGGCACTCATCATTTGAGTCGTAATTTTTAGTGTTCAATGAGCAGTTGCTTTACTTTCTTTTTAATTTCTCCCTTAACTGTGTCTATCTACTTCGGTATGTGAATGAGAGTCAGACCATAGATATTAGATTTCCTCATTATTTTTGTTCTGCGAAAGTTACATTATTTCACAAAAATTAAACAATTTAAACTTGGCAAAAATCTATTATTCTTAGTCTGGTTAGGAACGATTAGGCAATATTAAGATATTTCAGTATATTGCAAACTCAGTGATAGGCTGATTTGGTTCAGCTGCCAATTCCTGTATCCACCAGTGTCCAACACTGGCACCTCCACAACATATCCCTATATCACAACATGTCCTAGTAACAGAGGGGTAAGGTGGGTGTGGTACGGGAAGTGAGGAAATCCTTTATCCCAGTTCCAACCTACCACTCAGCACCGCCCTCGTGACCTGTCCTACCTGTCCATCTTCCTTCCCACCTATCCACTCCACCCTCCCCTTCGACCTATCACCTTTACCCCCGCCTCCATCCACNNNCCCCACCCCTCCCCCATTTATCTCTCCACCCCCGAGGCTCCCAGCCTCATTCCTGATGAAGAGCTTTTCCCCGAAACGTCGATTTTTCTGCTCCCCGGATGCTGTCTGGCCTGCTGTGCTTTTCCAGCACCACACTCTCGGCTCTAATCTCCAGCATTTGCAGTCCTCACTTTTGACTATGTCCTCATAACAACCAAACGGGAGCTATGGTAGGGCAGGTTCCCTACACCACAATAACGATGATAGCGCTAATGCTGTAAATATTGTTTCACTACTATACTTTTGACGTTCAGTGAGGCTACAAACCCTCAAGATGACTGGGGTAAAGGAGTATCTGTGGCAATTGCATTGGCTTGGACCTTCTGAAAGAAAGGTTGCTGTTGCATTTGTTCATTTGGACCTTGTAGATGGCATTTTGCAGCAGACTGTGATGGAATTGCCAAGAAAATTGAAGCTCCCACGACAACCCAAAACTCTCTGAAAACTTCCCTGATTCTGAGCTCGAGGTGCAGAATTCCAACTCACCTACCTGAACAACTTGCTCCAGTTAGAGGGATTCAAATATACGCTCTCCTGTCTAAATTATAAAGCTGGTGCTCGCCACCACTCAGTGATGTCCTGATGCTGTGAATGAACACAGGAAATTAAGATAAAACCCACACTTACTGCTGAAAGGAAAATGGGTGATATTTCAGTACTGAATGACCCTGTGTGCATTCCAACAAGCTCCTTATCCCTGGAAGAATCCAGGAGTCAAAATCATGGAATTCCGAATGGGGGGTGGGGGGGTCATTCAACTGTTTGAGTCTTTACTGAGCCTGAGAAGAGCATTCCCCTCCACCATACTATTCTTTCTCCAACCCCTCCCTGACCGCAGCCAGTCCATTACCCTCCCCGAACCCGCACTGACTGCGGACAGACCTC
>NC_057757.1:4556857-4589624 GCF_004010195.1 Chiloscyllium plagiosum
CAGAGGAGGAGGTTTTTGAGAAAATCAAAAAGGGAGTGCAAACGCCCACACCCAATATACACGTGGTCCACGGACTCCACAGCGCCACAGGACAAGCAGTTGGGCTGGGGGTCCGTGAACCACCGCAATCTGCGGTTGCAGGGGACTGCTGCGTGCAGCACCCTCCACCCCAGATCCCCGAGAGAAAGGGGGAGGACTCCCGCGTAGAGAGCCCTCCACTGGGGATCCCCACCGCCCGGTGGCAAATGGGCTCGCCAAGGCGTGTCCGGACGGTGGATGAGGGAGAAGAGGTGGACGGTGTGCAGCAGCAGTCGATACAAGGCCCACCTTTTTACGTCCTCAAAAGGGCACAGACCTTATTTTTTCCTTTCCCCCCCACACTACCGCCTAACTGTGGTGGTGCTTATTATTTTTTTCCCAGCACCCATGGTGTGTGTGTGCAGGTGTAAGACACTGTGAGAGACACAAAGTGCACGAATCTTTATTCAGTTTCCACCACCAGGAAGACAGGAAAACACCCGGGTGGCCAGTGACAAACACTGCCCTTCGCATCAAAGGGCAGTGCTGTGTGATCAAAACAGTGAAGGGGTGGGTGGGGACTAAATCAAAATAGAGTTGGAGGGAGAAATGATGCACTCCACTCCCTGCGGCGACCACCTCTCCATGAACAACTCCAGGGTGTTGGTCGACGCCGCGTGCTCCTTCTCCAAGGACACCCGGGCCCTAACGTAACCACGGAAGAGGGGCAGTCAGTCGGCCCTAACGACCCCCTCCACGGCCCGCTGCCTGGACCTGTTGATGGCCAGTTTGGCCAGGCCCAGGAGCAGACCCACGAGGAGGTCTTCAGACCTGCCCTCCCTCCTCCGTACCGGGTGCCCGAAGATCAGGAGCGTGGGACTGAAGTGCAACCAAAAGCAGAGGAGGAGGTTTTTCAGAAAATCAAAAAGGGAGTGCAAACGCCCACACCCAATATACACGTGGTCCACGGACTCCACGGCGCCACAGAACAAGCAGTTGGGCTGGGACAGACAGATTTTTAATCACTATGTGAATCAAGCAATATAGGGATACGTCAGGATAGTGGAATTCCTGTTTATCCTATTGCATCCTTCTGGAATATTTAAATCACACCCAATATACACGTGGTCCACGGACTCCACGGCGCCACAGAACAAGCAGTTGGGCTGGGACAGACAGATTTTTAATCACTATGTGAATCAAGCAATATAGGGATACGTCAGGATAGTGGAATTCCTGTTTATCCTATTGCATCCTTCTGGAATATTTAAATAGCAGGTGAAGAAACAGCACAACCTGCTCCAGGTGGTGATGCTAACAAGCCCCCTGGAGATCACAGGCAATATCTCCACTCCCCCACACACAAACTAATTCCCCAACAACAACATCTCAAACTTACACATTCTTATCGTTACCAACCCAGTCACTGAAATCAAAAAGGCCAGATCTGTAATGGTGATAAAATCCACCAGCTCTGGTGGAAATATCAGTGTTTATATGATTTTAAAGACACCATAGATGCAGAGAATTATAGGACTGCTGTCTCATTAGTGAGGGAGATGATCAGTGGTGGATAAACCTAAGGGCCCCCAGGCCTCAGGTGACGGGAGAGTTCAAGAAGGTAGAACAACGCTATTTGAAATGATATGGAATTCCAGTGCATTTTAAACTCATGAACTGTGAATGGAGAGAAGAGACAGAAGGCAAAATCTGTTGCTCTGAGACACGTTGTCTCACAATCCCAATAGTCAAATCTAATATGTATTTTCACCCACAATTTGTGTCTCTGAGTGTGTTCTTTGAAGGGAACACATCCATGGTTCAGGTGAGAGCAAAAACACCCAAAGGCAACAAGCTTAATACTCCAGCTCAGGATCTGAATCATTCAGCGCTTCCCATTCTGGCAGAAATGTGATGAGATCTAACTTGAAGGTGCAAAAAAGGACCTCTTTTACACTGAGTCACAGAGATGTACGGCACAGAAATAGACCCTTCAGTCCAACTAGTCTATGCCGACCAGATATTCTATCCTAATCCAGTCCCATTTTCCAGCACTTGGCCATTTCCCTGTAAACCCTTCTATTCATATACCCATCCAGAAGTGTTTTAATTGTACCAGCCTCAATCACTTCCTCTGGCAGCTCATTCCATACATGCACCAACCTCTGTGTGAAAAAGTTGCCCCTTAGAACACTTTCATATCTTTCCCCTCTCACCCTAAACCTATGCCCTCTAGTTCTGGACTTCCCCACCCCAGGGAAAAGACATTGTCTATTTATCCTATCCATGTCCCTCATAAGTTTATAAACCTCTATAAGGTCACCCCTCAGCCTCCGACGCTCCAGGGAAAACAGCCCCAGTCTATTCAGCCTTTCCCTATAGTTCAAATCCTCCAACCCTCACAACATCCTTGGAAACCTTTTCCGAACACTTTCAAGTTTCCCAACATCTTTCCGAAAGGAAGGAGACTAGAATTGCATGCAATATTCCAAATGTGATCTAACCAATGTCCTGTACAACCGCAACATGACCTCCCAACATCTATACTCAATACTCTAACGAATAAAGGAAAGTTTTGCACCTTCATTAGTATGTACATCCACATACTGAATCAAAAAGTTTTCTTGTCCATACTTAACAAATTTCTGATCTCTGATCCGATTCCTGAAGAAGGGCTAATGCCCGAAACGTCGATTCTCCTGTTCCCTGGATGCTGCCTGACCTGCTGCGCTTTTCCAGCAACACATTTCCATCTCTGATCTCCAGCATCTGCAGACCTCACTTTCTCCTTAACAAATTTCTGTCCATCTAAACCCTTAACAGTATGGTGGTCCCTGTCTATATTTGGAAAGCATGGTGACTCCGTGGTTAGCTCTGCTGCCTTACAGCACCAGGATCCCAGGTTTGATTCCAACCTCGGGTGACTGTCTATGTGGAGTTTGCACACTCTCCCTGTGTCTGTGTGGGTTCCCTCCGGGTGCTCCAGTTTCCTCCCACAGTCCAAAGATGTGCAGGTCTGGTGAATTGGCCATGCTAAATTGCCTTTAGTGCTAGATGCATTAATCAGCGGGTCTGGGTGGGTTGCTCTTCGGAGGGTCGGTGTGAACTGGTTGGGCTGAAGGGCCTGTTTCCACCCTGTAGGGAATTGAATTGAATAAAAAACCCCACCCTATTATTCTTACAGATAACTGAAATCTTCTTGCAAATTTGTTTCTCAATTTCCCACTGACTTTTAGGAGATCTATAATTCAATCCCAATAAGATGATCATCCCTTTCCTATTTCTCAGTTCCACCCAAGTAACGTCCCTGGATGTATTCCCAGGAATATCATCCCTAAGTACAGCAGTAATGCTATCCCTTTTCAAAAACACCACTCCCCCTCCTCTCTTGCCTCCTTTTCTGTCCTCCCTGTAGCATTTGTATCCTGGGATATTAAGCTGCCAGTCCTGTCCATTCCTGAGCAACGTGTCTGTAATTGCTACATTATCCCAGTCCCATGTTCCTAACCATGCCCAAAGTTCAAAGCAAGAGGCCTAACAGGGAAGGCAAATGAAGTAAATGCAGTTAACTTATCAGTCCTACCTTGTTCTTTGCTTTGTCCCTGCCTGCCCTGACTGACTTGCTCCTTTTCTCAGCTGTACCAGTCTCAGGTTGATCTCTTTCCTCAGTATCTCCCTTGGTCTCACTCCCCCCCACACCTTACAAAAAGGTAAACCCTTCTCCCATGCACCAGCTCCTCAGCCAAGCATTCATCTGCTTTATCTCCTATTCCTGCCCTCACTAGCTCGTAGCACTGGGAGTAATCCAGATATTACTACCTTCGAGGACCTCCTTTTTAAATTTCTGCCTAACTCTCTGTATTGTCTCTTCAGAATCTCATCCTTTCCCCTTCCTATGTCGTTGGTTCCAATGTGTACAATGACCTCTTGCTGGTCCCTTTTCCTTTGAGAACATTCTGCATACTCTCTGAGACATCCTTGATCCTGGCACCAGGGAGGCAACACACCATTCTGTTTTTGCGCTGCTGGCCACAGAAACATTGGTCTGTGCTTCCAACTAGAGAGTCACCTATTACAATCGGTTGCTTGGACCCCGATGCACGCCTCATTACATTAGAGCCAGTCTCGATACCAGAAACTTGGCTGTCTGTGCCACATCCCCTGAGAATCCATCACTCCCTACATTTTCCAAGGCATGCTTGTTTGAAATGGGGAGAGCCACAGAAGACTCCTGCACTACCTGCCTACCTCTCTAACCTTTCCTGGAGTTAACCCATCTATCTGACTGTCTGTGTCTGTGTCTTTTGTCCCTTCCTATAACTGCGATCCATCACACCCCCTTGCTCTTGTAAATTCCTCAGTGCCTCTAAGTGCTGCTCCAACTGATCCATTCGATCTGATAGGATTTGCAACCAAAGACATTTCCTGCAGACATAATCCTCGGGAAGATGTAAACTCTCCCTAAACTCCCACATCCAATAAGAAGACTGCATGACTCTATTAAAGGCCATCTTTGCACCTTAACAGTTTACAGACCCAGAAAATAGCTCTGTAAAAAAGAAACACTGCTCCAGGCTAACTTTATACTCATGGCTTTTCCCTTTTTGCCATGCTTTGAGTCACCTTGTGAAACCAGGCATGAAATATTCATCGTGCAAAGACTCCCACGAAGTGCAATGGGAAAAATTAATGCAACTTGTGACAGAAAATTTCCTTAAAGCATGAAATCCCAGTGAGAAATACCAGGAGCTGCAGGAAGTTGAGGGGGGAGGCTGCAACTCTTATTGCAGCCACAAGGTGGAGCTAGAGCCTGGCGATCAACAAGAAGCTGATGGCTCCCAGGATGAGCTACAGGCGCCCTCTGCTGCTCATCAGAAAACCTGCAATACCCTCTACTGCAACAATTGAATTCGCCCCTCACCGCACTCCCAGGCACTGTCTTCCAGGACACAACTACTCAATGCACGACAAAGTACTTTTATCCCTCCACTTTGTGGCTGCAATAAGAGTTGCAGCCTCCCCCCTCAACTTCCTGCAGCTCCTGGTATTTCTCACTGGGATTTCACACTTTAAGAAAATTTTCTGTCACAAGTTGCATTTTCCTCTTTTGCAGGTTTTGTTAAATCTGCAGGAGAAAGTGAGGACTGCAGATGCTGGAGATCAGAGTCATGAGAGTGGTCCTGGGAAAGCACGGCAGGTCAGGCAGCATCCGAGGGGCAGGAGGCTCGATGTTTCAGGCAGGAGCCCTTCATCAGGAACGTCGATTCTCCTGCTTCTCGGATGCTGCCTGACCTGCTGTGCTTTTCCAGCAATACACTCTCGACTTTGTTAAATCTGCACCTGTCCTCAATACCAGTGGAGACAGCCTACTCTTCCATGATATCATCTATCTCAATTCCACTTTCCCATGTTACTTTCGTACTCTGTGATGTTACTCGTCTCCAGAAACAACCAATTATCCATTTACGTCAAGGGCATGCTTACTGTGTGCAGAAGAGAATTCCAAAGACACACCACTTTCGGAAGTGAAGGAATTCCCATTCCAGCCATACCTAGCCTGGCCCTTATTCCAAGTCTACATTCCTGGTTCCAGGCTCCAGCCGTGGAGATATAATGGTCCAATCTTACAGACAGACAATAAAGGACAGGATAAAGGTAACATCGCTAGAGCTTCAGCAGGTCAAAGGACTGCCCCCTCATTCGAGAGATCTCCTGGTGGTTTATCCTGAGAGTCCTACAGCCAGCCAGTAATGACAGCTCACGTGTGGACATTGCCTGCTCCTCTCCAAGGATATTCAGAGTCATCTCCTCCTTTAGAAACTCTATTACGGCAAATCAAATAAGGAAATAAATTAAATAACAATGTCTTCATGGGAATACTGAGTCAAGATTAAAGTAGTGCTGGAAAAGCATAGCTGGTCAGGCAGCATCCAAGGAACAGGAGAATCGACGTTTCAGGCAAAAGCCCTTCACTGTCATTTGCATACTTTTGCAATGGAACAAATTAAATAATTAAGAACAAATTTAGACCATAAGATCATAAGACATAGGAGCGGAAGTAAGGCCATTCGGCCCATCGAGTCCACGCTGCCATTCAATCATGGCTGATGGCCATTTCAACTCCACTTACCCGCATTCTCCCTGTAGCCCTTAATTCCTTGTGACATCAAGAATTTATCAATCTCTGCCTTGAAGACATTTAGCGTCCCGGCCTCCACTGCACTCTGTGGCAATGAATTCCACAGGCCCACCACTCTCTGGCTGAAGAAATGTCTCCGCATTTCTGTTCTGAATTTACCCCCTCTAATTCTAAGGCTGTGTCCACGGGTCCTAGTATCCTCGCCTAACGGAAACAATTTCCTAGCGTCCACCCTTTCCAAGCCATGTATTATCTTGTAAGTTTCTATTAGATCTCCCCTTAATCTTCTAAACTCCAATGAATACAATCCCAGGATCTTCAGCCGTTCCTCGTATGTTAGACCTACCATTCCAGGGATCACCCGTGTGAATCTCCGCTGGACACGCTCCAGTGCCAGTATGTCCTTCCTGAGGTGTGGGGACCAAAACTGGACACAGTACTCCAAATAGGGCCTAACCAGAGCTTTATAAAGTCTCAGTAGCACAACGGTGCTTTTATATTCCAACCCTCTTGAGATAAATGACAACATTGCATTCGCTTTCTTAATCACGGACTCAACCTGCATGTTTACCTTTAGAGAATTCTCAACAAGCACTCCCAGATCCCTTTGTACTTTGGCTTTATGAATTTTCTCACCATTTAGAAAGTAGTCCATGCTTGTATTCTTTTTTCCAAAGTGCAAGACCTCGCATTTGCTCACATTGAACTCCATCAGCCATTTCCTGGACCACTCTCCCAAAAATGTCTCGATCCTTCTGCAGCCTCCCCACTTCCTCAGTACTACCTGCCTGTCCACTTAACTTTGTATCATCGGCAAATTTCGCTAGAATGCCCCAGTCCCTTCATCCAGATCATTAATATATAATGTGAACAGCTGCGGCCCCAACACTGAACCCTGCGGGACACCGCTTGTCACCGGCTGCCATTCCGAAAAAGAACCTTCTATCCCAACTCTCTGCCTTCTGTCTGACAGCCAATCCTCAATCCATACCAGTAGCTCACCTCGAACACCATGGGCCCTCACCTTGCTCAGCAGCCTCCCGTGTGGCACCTTACATGGAACATAGAACAGTCCAGCACAGAACAGGCCCTTCGGCCCTGATTGTTGCACCGACCTGTGGAACCAATCTGAAGCCCATCTAACCTACACTATTCCATTCTCGTCCATATGTCTATCCAGTGACCATGTAAATGCCCTTAAAGTTGGCGAGTCTACTACTGTTGCAGGCAGGTGTTCTGCTCCCCTCCTATTCTGAGTAAAGAAACTACCTCTGACATCTGACCTATATCTATCACCCCTCAATTTAAAGCTATGTTCCCTCGTGCTAGCCATCGCTACCCGAGGAAAAAAGCTCTCACTGTCCAACCTATTTAACCCTCTGATTATCTCATATGTCTCAACTAAGTCACCTCTCAACCTTTTTCTCCCTCACGAAAACAGCCTCAAGTCCCTCAGCCTTTCCTCATAAGACCTTCCCTCCATATCAAGCAACATCCTAGTAAATCTTCGCTGAACCCTTTCCAAAACTTCCACATCCTTCCTATAATGCGGTGACCAGAACTGTATGCAATACTCCTAGTGCGGCTGCACCAGAGTTTTATACAGCTGCAGCATGACCTCATGGCTCCGAAATTCGATCCCTCTCCTGATAAAAGCTAACACACCGTATACCTTCTTCAGAACCCTACCAACCTGGGTCGCAACTTTCAAGGATGTATGTACCTGGACACAGAGATCTCTCTGCTTATCTACACTAGCAAGAATCTGACCATTAGCCCAGTACTCTGCATTCCTGTTATTTTTTCCAAAGTAAATCACTTCACACTTTTCCACATTAAACTCCATTTGCCACCTCTCAGCCCAGCTCTGCAGTTTATCTATGTCCCTCTGTAACCTGCAGCATCCTTTGTCACTATCCACAACTCCACCGACCTTAGTATCTTTGCAAATTTACTAACCCATCCTTCTACACCCTCATTCAGATCATTTATACATATGACAAACAGCAGTGGACCCAAAATAAATCCTTGCGGTATCCCACTAGTAACTGAAACCAGGCCAGCATGGAAGAGATGGACTGAAGGATCTAGTATGCTATGCCTTGCCTTTGCAAGAGCCCTCCAATTGACAATGGATGCGTTTACTGAAACTAAAACCAATATCTCATGATTGATGTTTATTTATGGTCAGTATGGACGTGTTGGGCCGAAAGATCCATTTCTGTGCTGTCTGACTCTGTGATTCCTTGATGGCTGATTGTGACAGGAGCATGTTTCTTCAGTGTCACTGTTACGTTGCAATGCCGTTTGATATCAGATGAAACTCGATGGCACTTCCTTCTGGTCATTCCTGATAAGCCAGCGAGAAAGCTCATCTACTTATCAAAGTTTGGAGCCTGGATTGCGTCTCGTCACTCAGTGGGTTCAGATGGCCCTGGCAGATCCAACCAATGCCACACACACAGACAATCATGCAAGCACCCACACACCCCTCCCCATCTCTGTCCAAGGCCCCAAAGGATCCTTCCCCACGTGCCATCTACTGTGTCTGTTGCTCTCAGTGTGGTCTCCTCTACATTGGGGAGACAGGATGCCAACTCGCGGAGCGTTTCAGAGAACATGTCTGGGACATACGCGCCAAACAACACCATCGCCCTGTGGCCAAACACTTCAACTCCCCCTCTGACTCCGCCAAGGACATGCAAATCCTGGGCCTCTTCCACCTCCAAACACAAACCACTGGAGGAAGGATTGGGACCCTCCACCTTGGGACCCTCCAACCACATAGGATCAATGTGGATTTCACCAACTTCCTCAGATCACAAGAAACTGCGTGAAGGAGATATTTAAGCACCACCTCCACACAAGAGAAACAGGGCAGCACTTGTTGTGGAAGGATTGCATGGGTTTCCTCCGGGTGCTCCAGTTTCCTCCCACAGTCCAAAGATGTGCAGGTTAGTGTGGATTGGCCATGCTAAATTGTCCCATAGTGTTCAGGGATGTGCAGGTTAGGGTGGATTGGCTGTGCTGTATTATCGAGGTAAAAACAATGACTGCAGATGCTGGAAACCAGATTCTGGATCAGTGGTGCTGGAAGAGCACAGCAATTCAGGCAGCATCCGACGAGCAGCAAAATCGACGTTTCGGGCCTGATGAAGGGCTTTTGCCCGAAACGTCGATTTTGCTGCTCGTCGGATGCTGCCTGAATTGCTGTGCTCTTCCAGCACCACTGATCCAGAATGTGCTGTATTATCCCATAGTGTTCAGGGGTGTGCAGGTTAGGGTGGATTGGCCATGCTAAATTGCCCATACTGTTAGGTGCACTAATCAGAGATAAATGGAGAGGAATGGGTCTGGGTGGGTTACTGTTCGGAAGGTCGGTGTGGACTTGTTGGGCCGCAGGGCCTGTTTCCACACCGTAGGGAATCTAATCTATAAAAATGTAACCTAGTCTAAAATTACTCAATGTTTTATATAAAAAAAATTACCAGGAGACACAGAAAATCCTTCATGAGATTAAACTTTAATCTTGTAAAATCAAAGCTGTGCGAGCCAGCTAAATGTCTTCCCTTCCTCCCCACGACTTATTCTGCAACCTGTACAGTTGTTCTGCCTGTGCTTATTGGGTAACATTAGCATAGCCAAACATGGTGGCTTACTTTGTATTTCTAAACTAATCATCATCTGGCACACTAGTTCCCTACATCACACTTAACATCCCACATTACAGCACCATCATCGTCAGCATTAGCTCATCTCCCAGTGATTTGACTACCCTATCACAATGCACTACCATTATCTGTCACTGGAGCCCTGTAACATGATCCCCGGGCGTACATTGCATTACTAAGTTAACTACGTTACTGTCATAGTAACTTCCATTCACTCCTGTTAAATGCACAATCCCCTCACATGTCCTACAGCAGCACATTCTGGATCCCAGAATGGTTGCTCCCCGGAAGGTTTCATTGTTCTGCCCCCGAGTGTTGGTGGCAGGGTATTAGATAGTTTTTTTAAGCTGGATTCATATTGTGCGGGGAGTTTCAGGGATAGATGTGGAAGTGCAATTTCTAACACAGACAGATCAGCCCAGATCTCAATAAATGACAGAGCCAACTCGAGAGATGTTACATTTTCACGTTAACATAGATTTTGCAAGGACTTCACCAATCCATAATCGTTGAATTAACAAATGCAGCAATTGCTGAACAATTGAGGAATCCCAAATAATTATCTGCCCATAAAAACAATTACCTCACACCTTCCTGTTCTGCAGAAGCAGCTCACTTTTCTGAAGGTACTGACTTTCAGATTTGATACCCAGTTCCTCAATGAGAATAACAGAAAGAGTCAGTGAATTGGTCAGAGTATTGAGTACAGGAGTTGGGAGGTCTTGTTGCGGCTGTACAGGACGTTGGTTAGGCCACTGTTGGAATATTGTGTGCAATTCTGGTCTCTTTCCTATCGGAAGGATGTTGTGAAACTTGAAAGGGTTCAGAAAAGATTTACAAGGATGCTGCCAGGGTTGGAGGATTTGAGCTATAGGGAGAGGTTGAACATGCTGGGGCTGTTTTCCCTGGAGCGTCGGAGGCTGAGGAGTGACCTTATAGAGGTTTATAAAAACCATGAGGAGCATGTATAAGGTAAAGAGACAAAGTCTTTTCCCTGGGGTGAGGGAGTCCAGAAATAGAGGGCATAGGTTTGGGGTGAGAGGGATAAGATATAAAAGGGACCTAAGCGGCAATTTTTTTAACTCAAAGGGTGGTGCATGTGTGGAATGTGGTGGAGGCTGGTACAATTGCAACATTTAAGAAGCATTTGGATGGGTATATGAATAGGAAGGGTTTGGAGGGATATGGGCCGGGTGCTGGCAGGTGGGACTAGATTGGGTTGGGATACCTGGTCGGCATGGATGGGTTGGACTGAAGGGTCTGTTTCCGTGCTGTATATCTCTATGACTCGATGACTCTAAGAATAACAAGAAGGTAAAAGAGGAGCAATTTACCGCAGGTGCTGGAATCTGTAATTAAAACCCCCAAAAAATGCTGGAAATCACAGCATCCATGGAGGTTGAGCGAAATAACATTTCGAGTCTGGACAAGTCTTTGTCAGAGCTGGTGAAATGCGGAAGGGGCAGTATTTTTGCAGTAATGGGAAGCTGGTGGTTGGAGCGCCAGGGGAGAATGGTTGTTGATCGTTCAGCGATCAGACTTTGTGAGTGTAGGAATGCTGCACGCTTCACATCAGCTCTGATGAAGAGTTATCCAAACGTGAAACCTTAGCTTGCTCTCCCTCCGTGGATGCTGCCTGACCCGCTGTGATCTCCAGCGCTTTTCGTTTTCAATAAGATCATAGATTATGGGAATAGCCAAACACATCTCCCTGCTCCATTGCTCTGCGAACCGGAAACTGGCCCTTCAGCCTGTTGGGTCGATAGGGGAGGCAAAAAAACCACTTGGCCACTCTAATCCCATTTTTCAGCACTTGGCCCATGAATGTGTTTGTACTCTTGAGCCATCCCTTTTCAAGAGAATAGTGGACCCGAAACAGATCGTCCCTCCATCAAAACAGACCACCACTCTTCAGGGCCCAAAATGTAATGACCACAAGGAACTAGAACCCCTACAGTGTGGAAACAGGCCCTTCGGCCCAACAAGTTCACACCGACCCTCCGAAGAGTAACCCACCCAGACCCATTCCCTGAACCTATTGCCCAACATTTACCCCTAACAAATGCAACTAACCTACATATCCCTGGGCACTATGGGTAATTTAACATGGCCAATCCACTCTAACCTGTACATCCCTGAACACTATGGGTAATTTAGCACGGCCAATCCACCCTAGCCTGCACATCCCTGGGCACTTTGGGGCAATTTAGTATGGCCAATCCACCCTAACCTGCACATCCCTGGGCACTATGGGTTAATTTAGCACGACCAATCCACCCTAACCTGCACATCTTTGGACTGTGGGAGGAAACCGGAGCACCTGGAGGAAACCCACACAGACACTGGGAGAATGTGCAAACTCAGTCAGTCGCCCGAGGCTGGAATCGAACCTGCGTCCCTGGTGCTGTGAGGCAGCAGTGCTAACCACTGAGCCACCGTGCCACCCAGCTGAATCATTCTGATCTGCTAATCCATCATCACCGCATCCACATTGCTGGTGGCACATTTGGAAAGCTTACCCACACCTTCTCCTCAATATCCTTTTTCCAACATGCAGTCTCATCCCGAGCTGAGCCCAACCAAGAGTTGGCACAGATTGGGGTCGGTTTTCCGACTTGCCAATTCTATCCCTCTGGAACCAAACTCTGGGTGTCTGAAGATTGACAATGGCTTTGCTCAGAGCCTTCAGTGACTGGTGACTTTCCGATCTTCAACTTGCCCTTGATGGAAACGACACTGAGCTGCTGTCGAACTTTTAGTCAGCAACACATAGGGGAGAAAGCCGATCGGAAATTTCCGGATAGCACCCACACGTGTAAAGTGACAAGCGTCGTCCCACAGTTCAGTGAATTTGACTCTTTCAGACGCTGAATTCTTTCAGACGGTAACTGTCCGATAGGAATAGACTGAACTACTCGCAGCTAATACATGTTATGGACTGAAAAGGGAGGTGTCTAGATCGTGATTCTCTTTTTCTGGGGATACCCCTTTTGAATCAAATGTTGATATTCCTGTTCCGAAAGGCAGATAAGAAAGTTTGTTACTGTACCAACCAGCATGCTTCTGTGATGAATGGAACTTGAAACGTCACCTTCAGGCTCACAGGGAGAAAGTGAGTATTGCAGATGCTGGAGATCAGAGTATAAGAGTGTGGCGCTGGAAAAGCACAGCAGGTCAGGCAGCGTCTGAGGAGCAGGAGACTCGACGTTTCCGACGTAAGCCCTTCATCGATTCTCCCGCTCCTCGGATGCTGCCTGACCTGCTGCGCTTTTCCAGCGCCACACTCTGGATTTCAGGCTCACAGACAGCACCTTTGAACCATCAATTTCCACCCCAAGCCTCCCAAACGTTTTCAGATCGATACTCAACCAGCACTGGGCCCTGTTCTGTGATTGGAGTATGGGCTCTCACCACCAGCTCAGTATTCATCACTCTTCACTAGTTGCTCGGGGTGGGGGGGCGCAGCTAGGGATTAGCCACGTTGGCTGTGGGACCTGGAGTCACAGGTAGGCCAGACTGGGTAAGGCCAGCAGATTTCACTCTCCCATTAGTGAATCAGATGGCTTTTTTTAAAAATAAACATTTTATCCCGATTTACTGATGTTAAATTTCACCTCTAATGAGAGAAGGAAACATGTCTTTAGATCATGAGCCTGAGGTTCTGTATTTATCATTGCTTCATGGATTGACCATGCTGAATAGCCCATAGTGTCCAGGGACGTGCAGGTGGGGATGAATTAGCCGTGGAAATGCAGGGCTACTGGGATAGGGTGGTGGGTTTGGGTGGGATGCTGCTCGGAGGAACGGTGTGGACTCAATGAGTTGAATGGCCTGCTTCCCCACTGTAGGATTCTTTTTTTTTTAGATTTAGATTACTTACAGTGTGGAAACAGGCCCTTCGGCCCAACAAGTCCACACCGACCCGCCGAAGCGCAACCCACCCATACCCCTACATTTACCCCTTATTACCTATCACTAAGGGGAATTTAGCATGGCCAATTCACCTAACCTGCACATCTTTGGACTGTGGGAGGAAACCGGAGCACCCGGAGGAAACCCACACAGACACGGGGAGAATGTGCAAACTCCACACAGTCAGTCGCCTGAGTCGGGAATTGAACCCGGGTCTCTGGTGCTGTGAGGCAGCAGTGCTAACCCCTGTGCCACCGTGCCGCCCACTATGATTCTATGATTATTAAAGCTGCCTTTTGTAGCCATCAAGCCCAGAGGTAGATTTTGTGAGCAGTTCCAAACGGACCTCTGCCAATCATGCAGGAAATGGAGGATAGCATCAAGGCAGAGAAAGCATACCCTCTGGTCAGGGTGGGCTTTTGGGGTAAATCCAGATTTAGGGGAAGGGGTGCGATCTTCTGCCAGGACTGTAGCAAGCTACAGAGAGTTGTGAGCACAGCCCAGTCCAACACACAAATCAATTGACTCCAGCTACGCTTCCCGCTGCATCAGGTAGGCAGCCAACATCATCAAAGACCCCTCCCACCTCGATTATAATCCCCATCCAACCTCTTCCGTCAGGCAGAAGATGCAAAACACGCACCAACAGATTCAGGTACAGCTTCTTCCCCACCGTAATTAGACTTCTGAATGGACTTCTCAAATTTTGCATTTAATGTTGATCTCGCTCTCTATGCACCTTCTCTACAGCCGTTAACATTGTATACCTCATTCTGTTTTATTCCCCTTATGCCTTTTGCCTGTACTGCACGCAAAACTGAACTTTTCACTGTACCTAGGTACATGGGACAATAATCAATCGAATCAAATCAACTGCTCAGGGTGATCTCAGGGAGGACCTCACCCAAAAGAGATAGTGAATCCGAGGAGCAGGGCTATCACAGAGACGACTGGGGACAAATGAAGCTCAAAGTCGAACAAGAACCCACTTCCTTTCTTGGCTTTTGGGGATTACTTTCAGGATGAGATGATCACTTCACTGTCACTCCTGCTTATAACCTGCTTCACTTGCCACGAAGAGCTGCTGAGGGAGAGACATTGCTTCATCACTGGGTCAGCAGGAACAAGCACACCCGCTGACCCCCTCCACACCTCCAACTGGTAAGCATTGGAACCCACCGTTGTGTGGGTAGGCCACTGTTGGAATATTGTGTGCAATTCTGGTCTCCTTCCTATTGGAAAGATGTTATGAAACGTGAAAGGGTTGGAGGATTTGAGCCATAGGGAGAGGTTGAATAGGCTGGGGATGTTTTCCCTGGAGCGTCGGAGGCTGAGGGGTGACCTTATAGAGGTTTACGAAATCATGAGGGGTCTGGATAGGATAAATAGACAAAGTCTTTTCCCTGGGGTCAGGGAGTCCAGAACTAGAGGGGCATAGGTTTAGGGTGAGAGAGGGGAAAGATATAAAAGAGACCTAAGGGGCAACTTTTTCACTCAGAGGGTGGTACATGTATGGAATGAGCTGCCAGAGGAAGTGGTGGAGGCTGGTACAATTGCAATATTCAAGAGGCATCTGGATAGGTATATGAATAGGAAGGGTTTGGAGGGATATGGGCCGGGTGCTGGCAGATGGGACTAGATTGTGTTGGGATTTCTGGTCGGCATGGATGGGTTGGACCAAAGGGTCTGTTTCCGTGTGGTATATCTCGATGACTCTATGACCGACCCTGTTTGTTGGTGAATGTTCACAAGCACTGCAAAGAACGCTATCACTCAGGAGAAAGGTCCTCGTTCTTAGTCTGGGGAGGGGCAGAGAATGACTGTTACCTGTTCAGTAACATCCTTTTATAAGGACTTGCCCTCAAGCATTAGTTAAAATGTGTTGAGATAAAGACTCAGTTGAGTTTTCTAGTAGTAATGAGCTGAGATATAATTAGAGTGGGGCTCCGTCTCAAACAGTTGAGTGTTTTTAGTAGTCTTGGATTGGGCTCCATTAATTCAAAAAGCTCTCGGAATCAGTTGTGAAAGAGCAATGATCTTTGTGACCCCTGCAATGTGCCTATAACTTGCTGTAACAGGAATAAGTCACAGTCAGGATGGTTGGGGGACCCTCCTGCTAAAGGTCACTGTGATCTTGTCCTCATAAACCAGACGCTGCAAACACAAACAGGCTCCACCTTCTACTTCTCTTCTGAACGGTGAGAGTGAAAATGCAAATTTGCTGCTGAGGACATTGATGAAGAGTTGGTCAGGACCTCGGTCCAGCCCTTCTCTGTGTGAGGTTCGAACGAGGAAGGCAGCTGGGGAGTTGGGGTCTTCACCTTTCCATTCATCTGTAAATGTCAATGAGGTTGGGGTGGGGTTTATCTCCAATGGATTCGGTTGAGGTCAGTTCAGTGTTAGGCCCGAATTGAGTTAGAGTCATTTGTGTTTCTGTGGGATAGGTGGAGCTGAACACCGGGGTGGGGAGGGAGTTAGTTGGGTTGGGTTGAGTGAAGGTGGACTCCAATTGGCTTCTGTATCGATGGTGGATGATGTAATTGCATCTTGCTTGCTTAATATATTACTCCTGTATCTCAAGGGACTCGTTGATGGTTTTTAGAATCTCTCTGGTCTACATCACAAACAAATCTATGCTTCACTCTCTTCATAACTCAATACTATCTTAAACCAAACAGTACGTCTGGGTTTAGGTGGGGACTGCAGATGCTGGAGATTAGAGTCAAGGTTAGAGTGATGCTGGAAAAGCACAGCAGGTCAGGCAGCATCCGAGGAGCAGGAGAGTCGACATTTCAGACAAGAGCCCTTCGTCAGTAAATCTGGGTTGGTCAGCAAAACTTGCCCAGTTTGGGTTCTGCCAGGGACACTCAGCCCCTGACCGCATTACGGCCTTGGTTCAAGCATAGACAAAAGAGGTGAATTCAAGAGGTGAGGTAAGAGTGATATCTGAAATAACTCAACAGAGGCCAGTATCCTGTCACCAAGTCACCCTTTATTGACACGCATATAGTACCTGACGCTGGTCTGGTTCCCTCAGAGCCAGCTGTGAGAGCGAGCAGAACCTCTGACCCTCATATTGATATCTGTCAGCCAGGGCTCCCTGATTGGACCAGGTTAACAGCCCCAATCAGAAAACTCATGTCCTATGAGGTCCACCTGGCTGACCATGTAACAAATACGTCAACAACCATTGTCATCAAGACCTGATTTAACTGAGTGAGGCATCAAGGAAGTCGAGCACAATTGGTTTGAGGTATAAGGAGAGGCTGGATAGGCTGGGACTTTTTTCACTGCAGCGTCAGAGGTTGCAGGGCGACCTTATCGAGGTTTATAAAATCATGAGGGGTACAGACAAGGTTACTAGCAAAGACCTTTTCCTTAGGGTAAGGGAATTCAAAACGAAGAGGGCATAGGTTTAGAGTGAGAGGGGAAAGGTTTAAAAGGGACCTGAGGGGCAACTTTTTTCACACAGAGGGTGGTACGTGTATGGAATGAGCTGCCAGAGGAGGTGGTGGAGGCTGGTACAATTACAACATTTAAGAGGCATTTGGATGGGTATATGAATAGGACATGTTTACAGAGATATGGGCCAAGTGCTGGCAAATGTAGTCAGCATGAATGGGTTGGGCCAAAGGGGCTGTTTCCATGCGGTATGATTCTCTGACTCTATTAATCTATGTAAAGTCACGGTACAGATATCTCCCTGAGAGAGATGGGACTGAGAAACACCATTCAGTTTACATATATCTCCCTGAGAGAGAGGGGATTGCAAGACACCAGTCAGTGTACATATATCTCCCTGAGAGAGAGGGGATTGCAAGACACCAGTCAGTGTACAGATATCTCCCTGAGAGTCAGAGAGAGAGATAGGGAGAGAGGGGACTGAGAGACATCAGTCAGTATACTGATATCTTCTTGAGAGAGAGAGTGAGATGGAACAGAGAGACACCATTCAGTGTACAGATATCTCCCTGAGAGAGAGGGGTGACTGAGAGACAACAGTCAGTGTGCAGATATCTCCCTGAGAGAGAGATAGAGAGGGGACTGAGAGACATCAGTCACTGTACTGATCTCTCCCTGACAGAGAGCGAGATGGGACAGAGAGTCACCAGTCAGTGTACAGATATCTCCCACAGAGAAAGACAAAGAGAGAGAGAGACCAGTCAGTGTACAGATATCTCCCTGAGAGAGAGTCAGAGAGAGGTAGAGAGAGAAGAGGCTGAGAGACATTAGTCAGTGTACTGATATCTCCCTGAGAGAGAGACAGAGAGAGAGAGACAGTGGTCTAAGAGACACCAGTCAGTCTACAGATATCTGTGTGTGTGTGTGAGAGAGAGAGGGGACTGAGAGACACCAGTCAGTCTACAGATATCTCCCTGACAGAGAGAGAGAGCGAGATGGGACAGAGAGTCACCAGTCAGTGTACAGATATCTCCCACAGAGAAAGACAGAGAGAGAGACCAGTCAGTGTACAGATATCTCCCTGAGAGAGAATCAGAGAGAGAGAGGTAGAGAAAAAAGAGGTTGAGAGACATTAGTCAGTGTACTGATATCTCCCTGAGAAAGAGAGACAGAGACAGAGAGACAGAGACAGCGAGAGAGACCAGTCAGTCTACAGATATCTCTCTGTGAGAGAGAGAGGGGCGGGGGGACTGAGAGACACCAGTCAGTCTACAGATATCTCCCTGAGAAAGAGAGAGAGAGAGAGAGAGGGGGGACTAAGGGGCATCAGTCAGTGAACTGATATCTCTATGAAAGAGAGAGAAAGAGAGGACTGAAAGATAACAGTCAGTATACAGATGCTTCCCTGAGAGAGAGAGAGGAGAGAGGCAGAGAGAGAGAGCGAGAGAGAGAGAGAGAGCAGTCAGCATACAGATATCTCCCTGTGAGAGAGGGGAAGTGAGAGAAACCAGTCAGTGTACAGATATCACCCTGAGAGAGAGGAGACTGAGATACACCAATCAGTGTACAGATATTTCACTGGGAAAGAGAGGGGTTTATGTGTTTTCAGTAGCTCCCTGGATTGTGAAGGATGGACAGCTTGTGTTTTGGCTGGGAAAATTTTCCCAGGATCCTCTGCTCTGTGGCCATTGCCTTATCTCTTGGCTGACATTTCATCACCTGTTGATTGATCCCTGGCCAATCTGCCAAAGAGGCTGATTCATGGGTGGGGCAGAGTGTTATCTGCTCTGATAGGAGCCAGGTGTTGCTTGGCTGGGTGTCAGGAGGCTGGTCTGAAAGTGTATATAAACCCAGGGTGCACTATGTACAAATCACCTCAGCTAGAGGCAAGCAGACAACTTACTGTGAGACTCCCGACTCACCACAACCATGAAGTACCTGTGTCTGTTCCTCCTGGTCAGCCTGATGGCAGTGGTCATGGCATGTATGTAGCAGTGTGCTGTCCCACTCACCCCTGGTAGTGGTCAGCTTTTTAATGTCAGTCCTGCTCTCGCGACCTCTAGACGGAGCTCCGAGTGTCCAGTGTAGACCATGGACAGAGCTCGCAGTCTCTGGATGGAACTCCGAGTGTCCAGTGTAGACCATGGACAGAGCTCGCAGACTCTGGACGGAGCTCCGAATGTCCAGTGTAGACCATGGACAGAGCTCATAGCCTCTGGACAGAGCTCCGAGTGTCCAGTGTAGACCATGGACAGAGCTCACAGTCTCTGGACGGAGCTCCGGGTGTCCAGTGTAGACCATGGACAGAGGTCTGAGTGTCCAGTGTAGACCATGGACAGAGCTCACTGTCTCTGGACAGAGCTCGGAATGTCCAGTGTAGACCACAGATAGAGCTCACAGTAATTGGAGAGTATTCCCACTCAGTCCTGACTTGTGCCTCATTGATAGTGTACAGGCTTTGGGGAGTATGGCAAAGTCTTTTCCTTGGGGTGGTGGAGTCCAGAACTAGAGGACATAAGTTTAGGGTGAGAGAGGGGAAAGATATAAAAGAGACCTAAGGGGCAACCTTTTCTCACAGAGGGTGATATGTGTATGGAATGAGCTGCCAGAGGAAGTGGTGGAGACTGGTACAATTGCAACATTTAAAAGGCATTTGGATGGGTATATGAATAGGAAGGGTTTGGATGGATATGGGCTGGGTGCTGGCAGGTGGGACTAGATTGGGTTGGGATTTCTGGTCGGCATGGACGGGTTGGACTGAAGAGTCTGTTTGCATGCTGTACATCTCTATGACTCTGAGTCAGGAGGTGAGTTACTCGCTGTAGGATTCCCAACCTCTGACCTGCTCTTGTAGCCACCGTTTTTATGCGATGAGCCCAGTTGAGTTTCTGGTCAATGGCAATTCTTGGAATGTTGATGAAAGAAATTATATATTCCTTCTTTGCAGATTGCTAATGACAGAGACTGTGTAATGAAAATGGTGTTAAACCTGACATGAACTGTTTGAGTTGAAAATATAGATTTCAAATGCATTCTCCACAAATAAACTTGATATAACTTCATTTATTCCACAGTTGGTCAACCCTACAGGAAAGGTATTGCATTTCATTCTCACTGTCTGTCTCCTAATGAAGATTAGCAATGAGGACTGAAAGTTAAAGAATGTTAGTGCCAGTGTTTCCCTGCCATAGTGGATTGGCCATACTAAATTACCCCATAGTGTCCAGGGATGTGCAGGTTAGGCTGGATTGGCCGTGCTCAATTGCCCCATAGCTTTCAGGGATGTGTAGGTTAGGTGTATTAGTCAGGGGTAAATGTAGAGTAATGCGGAATGGGTGGGTTATTCTTCGGAGGGTCGGTGTGGACTTGTTGGGCTGAATGGCCTGTTTTCACACTGTAGGGATTCTATGATGTATTAATTGGGGGGAGGGAGAGTTAATTCTCTCTCGGTTACAGAATTGGCTACACTTCTCTAACAGTCCCCTCCCAGGTCTGCACATATAAGAAAACTATCCTTCCCAAACCTTGGTCTAGACAAATTGCCACTCCTTCAGTTGAACCCCTGCACTGGAAATCTCAAAACTGGCCTTTTGTGATGAGATACCAGGAGTGTGTCGTCCACACAGTGGGAGGAAGAAAACACTAATGTTTCCTACATGCACATTTAATGACCAGGTTAAAAACCACACGACACCGGGTTATAGTCCAACAGGTTTACTTGGAAGCACTAGCTTTCGGAGTGCTACTCCTTTATCAGGTAGCTAGTGGAACAGGATCATAAGACACAGAATTTATGGCAAAAGATCAAAGTGTCCTACAGCTGACGTGATGTATTGAACAAACCGAGATTGCTGTTAAGTCTTTCAGCTTTTAGAATGGGTTGCACAAGGTATAATCTAATGGTTGAAAGATTAATGCCAACTCATTCTGAACATATGGAACTGATTGGGCTGCACATGCAGATTTCCGATTCACCTTCTGTCGGTAATACTCAGGAACACAAGCCTGTTTCATTTCCTGGGACTCCCAGTGTATTATGTATCAGGAATTGTCTTTAATTTCCTAAATCTGGTTCTCGACAGTGCACAACGGCTGTGTCTCTGAACAACACCAAATGTTGCGTGACACCAAATACTCACCGCTGCACTGTCCCCGTGCTCATTGATATCCAGATCCTCATAATAATGTGTGAATTGTGTGGCATGGTGGCTCAGTGGTTAGCACTGCTGCCTCACAGTGCCAGGGACCCTGGTTCGATTCCAGCCTTGGGTGACTGTCTGTGTGGAGTTTGCACATTCTCACTGTGTCTACGTGGGTTTCCTCCCACAGTCCAGATTTGTGCAGGTTAGGGTGGATTGGCTGCGCTAAATTGTCCCACAGTGTTCAGGGATGGTGCAGGTTAGGGTGGATTGGCTGTGCTGAATTTGTCCCATAGTTTTCAGGGATGGTGCAGGTTAGGGTGGATTGGACTGTGCTAAATTGTCCCATAGTGCCCAGGGATGTGCAGGTTAGGGTGCATTAGTCAGGGGTAAATGTAGGGTAGGGGAATGGGTTACTCTTCGGAGGGTCAGAGTGGACTTGTTGGGCCGAAGGGCCTGTTTCCACACTGTAAGGATGCTAATTCTAATTTTGTAAGAAAGTGAATGTTTGGGACGCGAGCATGGCAGACTGGCTAGCATTTGATTGTTGCGAATGTTTCCACCATACGTGTTGCACCGATGTGTTGGGCTCCTTGAGGATGGGGATATTTCGTAGAATCGTTGGATTGTACAGCACAGAAGGAGGCCATTTGGCCCATGGTGAATGTGCCAGATCCCGAAAGAGTGTTCCAGTTAGTCCCACACTCCAGCCCTACCTCGGTAGCCCTCTAACTCCCATCATTTTCAAATGTGTGGAGCCTCCTCCTCCTCCAGTGAGTTGTTTAATTGTCCACCACCATTCGCGACTGGACGTGGCAGGACTGCAGAGCTTTGATCGCTAAGCTCTGCCAATCACTTGCTGTTTGGTGGCTTAACCAGGTTGGCATCTCATTTTCAGGTGTGCCTGGTGCTGTTCCTGGCATGCCCTCTCGCACTCTCCGTTGAAGCAAGGTTAATCCCCTGGCTTGATGGTAAAGGTCGAGTGGGCGATAATGCTGGGCCATGATTGTACAATTCTGCTGCTGACAATAGCCCACAGCGTCTCATGGATGCCCAGACTTGAGTTGCAAGATCTGTTCACAGCTGAGCCCTTTCCGATCCGATTTTGATAACGGTGCGTCAGCCGAAGTTGTGTTTCAATTACCCTCACTGTGGAAAGCTCCTGACATTTTCTACTCTTTGCAGTTAACAATAAAACCATTAGGTGGCGTTGGTGTGCTTTCATTCCTGGATGGTGACGTTCCACCTTCAGATCCCAGTGCTCTGCCTTTACATTGAGACTATCCCACTTAGTGTGCCCTAACAATGTGTGTGCATATGTCAGGCCATAGTGTAGGAGCAGAAGCAGACCATTCGGTCCATCAGGCAAGTTCTGTCGACCCAATGGCTAGTCTGAATACCCTGGACTCCACTTTCCTGCCCTCTTCCCTCAACTCCCTCACCATTTAAAAATCTGGGCACGACCTCAATTACAATGGGTGTTGCGTGTTTGTGAATTGTTCCAGTTCATGACAGGAGTTGCCAGTCTTCTCCCAGGATCTGGAATGGGTTCGGAACATTGTTCCCTCAGCTGGCACTTCAACACTGTCATGTCTGGAGCAGATACTGTCCTTCCCCTTGAGGCCTACATCCTATGAGTGAATAAGTGAGGAAATTGAATGCGATAACTCTGTTCCAGTGAGGTGTGCCAAATGCGTTTGTTTACCTGCTGTATATGTCCAAGCGGAGGAATAATTTTTATCACCTAATTCACGGTTTATTCTGAGCCACTCCAAGTCTGTCCTTGCCTGAGCTCTGACTGTTGACCAGACCATGTTGTTAGAATCCCTACTGTGTGGAAACAGGCTATTCGGCCCAACTGACCCTCCAAAGAGTATCCCACCCAGACCCATTCCCCTACCCTATTATTCTACATTTACCCCTGACTAATGCACCTAACCCACACATCCCTGGACACTAAGGGATAGAGTTCAAAAGTGCACAGAGCCTAACATTGGGTGGCTGCTGAAGCTGGGTGTGTGGGTTGGATAGCTCAGTTGCCTGAATATCTGGCTTGCAGTACAGGGTGTTACGTATGACGCACAGGTTCGATTCCCACACTCCAGTTAGCGTTACCAAGAAAGGAACAGTTTCTCAAACTCAGCTCTGCTGAGGCATGGTTAAAACTCAGCAGCAGCCAGCTCTCTCTCTCAAAGAAGAGAGCAAGCCCTCTTTCCCCAGTAAGCGTTTACCTTCACTTGTGAAAGTGCACCACTGACCTATAATTCTGAATCTGTTAATTGTTGCAGTGACTGGGATATCTGGGCGGGTTGGACCGAAGGGTCTGTTTCCGTGCTGTACGTCTCTATGACTATGATGGACTACAACTCATTCTCTGCAGACAATGTACATTAACACACATCTGTTTTTTTCTTTCTCTTTTCACAGTTCCTCCTCCCTATTATGGTATCGTATTTCCTTTTATTTTACATTTCATTCTCAAAACAAATGAAGTTTGAAAGGGCTGGAGGCCTGAAAATTGTTGATTATAAGGGTGAATCACTTCACAGCACATTGGCTTCCTTTATTCCAGGGGGTGATTTCCCTGATGTGGGCCATTGGGATCACGGAAAACCCTGGATATGCCCGCCCACAAAACGGGCAAGACCTTTGCCTAAGATTGTGCAACGAATAGATTGGGTTGGGATATCTGGTCGGCATGGACGGGTTGGACCGAAGGGTCTGTACATCTCTATGACTCTATAACTGGGGGTACAGGTGATGACTCAGGGGCTAGAATGGTTCGGTGGCTCTTTCTGACTGGTGATGGGCCAAGTGGCCTGATCTCTCCGCTCTGCAGACATTGCAAAATATCTGTGGAATGCTTGGGTGTAGCATCACGGTCCAATGCAATTCAAGACTTTGGGAGCCACTCAGCAGATGACCTAGTGGCTGAAGTAGGGTCATTCAGCCCCTTGAAGCCGCTCCATCTTTCAATACCATCGCGGCTTTCATCAGGTTACTCCGCATTCCTGCTCACACCAGTCATTTATCAAGAATCCAGCCACGTCTGTCCTCAAACTCATACTGCATCATTGAGTTTGTCCTGTCGAAAGTGCCTGATTACCTGCATTTGTCCCACTTTCCTGCACTCTGCCTTTAGTGTTGAATAATCAATGGTTCAACTTTGACCACCTTTTAAAGAAAAGACTCATCACTCTCTTAGAAAATATTTCTTCATATTTCGATCTCAAATGGGACGACCTGTGATTTGACTCCTGGTATAAGATCCTCTCCAAGTCCACCCTGTTGGGAGCTCTCTCAGCCCTGTTCTGTCTTAATTCAGCCTATTTAACCAATCCACGTGCCATCATCACTGCCTGCATTTTTAGTTTAAATTACTAGTCTTGGACCCGTTCTTTCCTCCGTAAAATTTGGCCAATGTATCTCCAGTCCTGAGTTGTAATCATTAACCAGATCACCACTATAAATTGATCACCTCAATGGCCACACATTTCCACTTTATCAAAAGCTGAATGATCTCATCAAAAAAATAAGGTATTTCAATCAGTGGGTGTGAAAAATAGTTCAATTTTTAAAGATTTAGGCCAAATGTGATAAATGAGAAAATTAATATCACACTCCACGCTTTGGTGGAAGAGGGTTAGATTGTCAGAGAGCCATAGAATCATCCAGCACAGAAACAGACCCTTCGGCCCAACCAGCCCGTGCTGACCATAATCCCAAACTAAGCCAGTTCCAGCTGCCTGCTCCTGGCCCATATGCCTCCAAACCTTTCCTACTCATGGACTTATCCAAACACCTTTTAAACGTTGTAACTGCACCCTCATCCACCACTTCCTCAGGAGTGCCATTTCACACACGAACCACCCTCTGTGTAAATAGGTCGCTCCCCGTGTCTTTTTAAAATCTTTTCTCCTCCCACCTTAAAATTATGCCCCCGAGTCTTGAAATCCACCCCCCCCCCCTAGGGAAAAGAGACTTGTCATTCACCTTATCTATAATCCCTCATGATTTTGTAAACTTGTATAAGGGTCACCCCTCAGCCTCCTACACTCCAGTCTCTCTTTGGGACGCAAACCCTCCATTCCTGGCAAAATCCTGGCAAATCTCTTCTGTTCCAGCATCCACACATCCTCAGGAAGTTCATTCCATACGAGAGCCACTCTCTGTGTTAAAAAAAAATTGCCCCTCGTGCCTTTTTTAAATCTCTCTCCATTCACTTTAAAACGAACAAGGATTGATTAATAAAAGAGGGCAAAGAGTGATGCTCGCTCAATGATTAGAAGTATGGGTGGCACAGTGGTTAGCACTGCTGCCTCACAGCGCCAGAGACCCGGGTTCAATTCAGGCCTCAGGCGACTGACTGTGTGGAGTTTGCACATTCTCCCTGTGTCTGCGTGGGTTTCGTCCGGGTGCTCCGGTTTCCTCCCACAGTCCAAAAATGTGCAGGTTAGGTGAATTGACCATGCTAAATTGCCCGTAGTGTTAGGGGCAGGGGTGAATGTAGGGGAATGGGTCTGGGTGGGTTGCGCTTCAGCGGGTCGGTGTGGACCTGCTGGGCTGAAGGGCGTGTTTCCAAACTGTAAGTAATCTAATCTAATCTAAAAGAAAACGACTCAGAAAGTGCCAATGATGATAAAGAAATTGTAAGTTCCCAATTCATTCTATGCAGACACTGCTCATTCTTAAACCTTGTTCTTCATTTCTTTTCCCACAGGCTCCATTCCCATCTATGGTAAGTTATTTAATTTTCTGCATTTACTTCACCAGAATGAATAACCATCATGCCTGAGCCAAGAGGACTGTTGAATATGGTGCACCATCATCCCAATCATTGGCATCACGCTCACTATTACAACGGGGTGATAGGGTGATGTGTTTCACCTTGGACACAGTGGCCTGCGAATGGACTATTTTTTTTGGGGGGGGGGGCGTTCTCCGCCCAAAAAAAAGCAAAACCATCTGTTTCCTCAGATCAAGCTGTTGAATTAGACACTTATCTGCCTTGAAGGGAAGTGGATTTCTCTGTGACTGTATGACTCTAAACCCTGGTCTGTGCGAGCTGGCCACACTCAGACAGGGTGCTTCTATTGTTCTAACTTTAAAAAGACCCCAAGGCCTGACAAGCTCTAGAGCTTCTGGTAGACTGTCCAGCGTGTCTGCCTTACAACCTCACTTCAAAAACAAACCGGGACAAAACAATCTTTTCAAGTCACGACATTGTTCCATAACTGTAATATTGTCCCACAAGTAATAACTGTTATGGACCAGATTAGACCCCCTCAAAATATTTTAGGAAGGTAGCCTAGACCCTACCTTTTTGTATTTTTAAAGATAAGTGTAAAGGGCCTGTGTTCCAGATGCAATTCAAACCACTCGACGTGAAGCAAAACATGTTATATTCAAGCACTATAGTTAAATTGCAACAAATGAAAGAGGATGGACGTTGCCAGGGTTGGAGGGTTTGAGCTATAGGGAGAGGCTGAACAGGTTGAGGCTGTTTTCCCTGGAGTGTCAGAGGCTGAGGGGTGACCTTATAGAGGTTTATAAAATCATGAGGCGCATGGATAGGATAAATAGACAAAGTCTTTTCCCTGGGGTGGGGGAGTCCAGAACTAGAGTTTAAGGTGAGAGGGGAGAAATTTAAGTGGGACTTAAGGGGCAGCTTTTTCACACAGAAGGTGGTGCGTGTATGGAATGAGTTGCCAGAGGATGTGGTGGAGGCTGGTACAATTACAGTATTTAAAAGGCATGTGGATGAGTATATGAATAGGAAGGGTTTAGAGGGATATGGGCCAAGTGCTGGCAAATGGGATGAGATTAGGTTAGGGTATCTGGTCGGCATGGATGAGTTGGACTGAAGGGTCTGCTTCCGTGCTGTACAGCTGTATGACTCTATAACTTTGAATAACTTAACTCTATTTGAACACTTAGCAGAATAATAGACACAGTAACTATTACTGACTAACTGTTCCAATGTAGTAACACCCCATAAACACATCCCTGGGCAAAAAAACAAATTCCAAAAAGCTGATTTCTCTCCTAGTTAACCCACAGCAGTGAGAAACCCCACTTTCCTACTGTAACTGAGAGAAGGGGGAGATAGCTTCTACTTCTTCAAGACCACAACAGCAACTTCTTAAAGCCAAACCTAAAAACTAAGGCAAAACTATTGGTCAAAGCATTGAGTACAGGAGTTGGGAGGTCATGTTGTGGCTGTACAGGACATTCGTGAGGCCACTGTTGGAATATTGCGTGCAATTCTGGTTTCCCTGCTATAGGAAGGATATTGCGAAACTTGAAAGGGTACAGAAAAGATTGACAAGGATGTTGCCAGGGTTGGAGGATTTGAGATACGAGGAGAGGCTGAATAGGCTGGGGCTGTTTTCCCTGGAGCATCGGAGGCTGAGGGGTGACCTTATAGGGGTTTATAAAATCACGAGGCGCATGGATAGGATAAATAAACAAGGTCCTTTCCCTGGGGTGGGGGGAGTCCAGAACTAGAGGGCATAGGTTTAAGGTGAGAGGGGAAAATTTTAAAAGGACTTAAGGGGCAACTTTTGCACTCAGAGGGTGGTGCGTGTATGGAATAAGCTGCCAGAGGAAATGGTAGAAGTTGGTACAATTACAACATTTAAAAGGCATCTGGATGGGTATATGAATAGGAAGGGTTTGGAGGGATATGGGCCAAGTGCTGGCAAATGGGACTAGATTAGGTTGGGATATCTGGTCAGCATGGACGAGTTGGATCAAAGGGTCTGTTTCCATGCTGTACATCTTTATGACTCTATGACTCTAAACCCTGGTCTGTGAGACCAGGCCACACCCAGCCAGGCTGCTTCTATTATTACAACTTTTTAAAAAAATCCAAGGCCTGACAAGCTGATTACTCCAGTGTTTCTGGTAGACTGTCCGGTACCTCTGCCTTACAACCTCTCTTCAAAAACAAACCAGGACAAAATAATCTCTTCAAGTCACAGCATTGTTCCATAACCTCTAACTCTGGCTTCTTAGAGTGAGATGCCAATGACACACAGAAGAGTTAGGAGCTGAACTTAGATTGGGTAGGCACTATCCCTGTGCTCCAGTGAACAATGGCATGATGACTCATGTGCAAAGCTGCCTTATCATTTGACTGGATCTAATTGCTCCCTTCAGTAAAGTTCACCAATATATATAATGGATAGTTCTATGTGCAGGGATATACTGCCATCTCATTGAATAAGGTTGAGGACATTCCAAACTACTTAGGTCTGTTCCTGCTCTGAGAGGAAATCATTGACCAGACCATTGATCCAGCTCAATAGTGTTATGGACTAGGCCAGGCCACTCAAATCATTCTTAAGCAGGCAACCCAGACCATAACTTCCCAATTTGTTTCGGTAAGTATACAGCGAAAATTAACATGTCTTTCCCGGTTTGCAGGGGCCGCTTCCCGGATTGGATCCCAAAACAAACTGATTGCCACTTTCCTGCTCAGAGCCCGCTTAATGTGAAATCAACCAATCGCTGCTCATGGAGGGACAGCCCTGCGCCGCTCCATCGGTCCAAAAGAGGGCACCAGATCTCCCTGCCACACCCCAGCCCAGCCCAGGCCTTCGCGATCATTCACAAGGACCGCAAATGATACTATCCCTCGGGAGAACGGTCTTCCTCGTTCCCGGATTGGGGAGGGGGCAGGGAATGATTGTTATCCACTTTTCCGTAGGGACGAACCTCCATGCACGAGTTCAGATATATCGAAATAAAAATTTAGTCTTCCAATATTAAGAAATAATTAGAATTGAATTCCCTCTCTTGGTTTTCTGCTTCTCTTCCGGACGGTGAGAGTGAAGATGCAAACCCGCTGCTGAGGACTTTGATGAAGAGTTGGTCAGGACCTCGGTCCAGCCCTTCTCTGAGCTAGTTTCGAACGAGGAAGGCAGCTGGGGAGTTGGGGTCTTCACCATTCCCTTCATCTGTAAATGTCAATGAGGTTGGGCTGGGGTTTATCTCCACTGGGTTGGGTTGAGGTCAGTTGGGTGTTGGGCCTGAATTGACTTAAAGCTGTTTGTGTTTCTGTGGGATAGGTGGAGGTGAACACCAGGGTGGGGGAAGGAGTTAGTTGGGTTGGGTTGAGTGAAGGTGGACTCCAGTTGGTTTCTGTATCGATGGTGGATGATGTAATTGCATCTTGCTTGCTTAATAAACTATTCCTGCATCTCAAGCGACTCGTTGATGGTTTTTAGAATCTCCCAGGTCGACATTACAAACATATTTGTGCTTCACTCTCTTTATTCCTGAATACTGTCATAAACCAAGCAGCAACATCCAATGGGATTGGGATAACAAAGGCATTGGATCCATCAGGATCTGTGTCCATGTCTTAATGATGTGATACAATAACAGTCCGTTGGTGTCAGCATTGACAGTATCATCAACCCACTGGAACCAAAAGGGATCTGTGTTCGAGTAAAGTTCCCTCTACACTATCCCCATCAAACACTCCCAGGGACAGGGACAGCACAGGGTTAGATACAGAGTAAAGCTCCCTCTACACTATCCCCATCAAACACTCCCACGAGAGGGACAGCACAGGGTTAGATACAGAGTAAAGCTCCCTCTACACTATCCCCATCAAACACTCCCAGGAAAAGGGACAGCACAGGGTTAGATACAGAGTAAAGCTCCTTCTACACTGTCCCCCATCAAACACTCCCAGGGACAGGGACAGCACAGGGTTAGATACAGAGTAAATCCCCCTTTACACTATCCCATCAAACACTCCCAGGACAGGTATAGTACAGGGTTAGATACAGAGTAAAGCTCCCTCTACACTGTCCCTGCATCAAAAACCTCCAGGATAGGGACAGCATGGGGTTAGATACACATTAAAGCTGTCTCTACACTGTTCCCCATCAAACATCCCAAGGACAGTGACAGCATGGGTTTAGAAACAGAGTAAAGCCCTCTCTACACCGTCTTCCATCAAACACTGCCAGGATAGGGACAGCATGAGGTTAGATACAGAGTAAAGGTCCCTCTACACCATCCACATCAAGCACTCCCAGGAGAGGGACATCATGGGATTAGACTCAGAGTAAAAACCGCTGTACACTGCCCCCATCAAACACTCCCAGGGACAGGGACAGCACAGGGTTAGATACAGAGTAAATCTCCCTTTACACTGTCCCATCAAACACTCCCAGGACAGGTATAGTACAGGGTTAGATACAGAGTAAAGCTCCCTCTACACTGTCCCTGCATCAAAAACCTCCAGGATCGGGACAGCACGGGGTTAGATACACATTAAAGCTGTCTCTACACTGTCCCCCATCAAACATCCCAAGGACAGTGACAGCATGAGATTAGATACAGAGTAAAGCTCCCTCTACACCATCCACATCAAGCACTCCCAGGAGAGGGACATCATGGGATTAGACTCAGAGTAAAAACCGCTGTACACTGCCCCCATCAAACACTCCCAGGGACAGGGACAGCACGTGGTTAGATACAGAGTAAAGCTCTCTCTACACTGTCCCCCATCAAACACTCCGAGGACAGGGACAACACAGTTAGAAACAGAGTAAAGCTCTCTCTACATTGTCCCCCATCAAACACTTCCAGAACAGGGACAGCACGGGGTTAAATACAGAGTAAAGTTCCCTCTGCACTCTCCCCCATCAAACGCACCCAGGGGAGGGACAGCATAAGGTTAGATACAGAGTAACTCTCCCTCTATACTGTTCCCATCAAACACTTCCAGGACAGGAATAGCATAGGTTTATATACAGAGTAAAGCTCTTTCTATACTGTCCCCCATCAAACACTTCCCAGGATGGGGACAGCATGGGGTTAGATACAGAGCAAAGCAGCGTCTCCACTGTCCCCCATCAAACCCTCCCAGGACACAGGATTGTATACAGTATTGAACAGCACCATCTACTGCTCTGAATTAATTTGAACTTGTCTTAAATGAAACAGGGTGGTCATTGTTAAAACAGAAGAGACCAGCTGAAGCAGGCCATGTGGATCTTCAGCCCTGCTGTACCCTGAATCATGGCTGCCCTCCACCAGTCCACTCTGCCCCTATGTCCATACAGGAGGATATAGATAGACTGGAGAGTTGGGCGGAAAAGTGGCAGATGGTTTTCAATCCAGACAAATGCGAGGTGATGCATTTAGGCAAAATTAATTCCAGAGCGAATTATACAATGAACGGAAGAGCCTTGGGAAAAGTTGATGGGCAGAGAGATCTGGGAGTGCAGGTCCACTGTACTCTGAAGGTGGCTGCACAGGTGGATAGAGTGGTCAAGAAGGCATATGGTATGCTTGCCTTCATTGGACGGGGTATTGAGTATAAGAGCTGGCAAGTCATGTTAACATTGTACAAGACATTGATTCGGCCGCATTTAGAATACTGTGTACAGTTCTGGTGGCCACATTAACAAAAGGATGTGAACGCTTTGGAGAGGGTGCAGAGAAGGTTTACGAGGGTGTTGCCTGTATGGAAGGTGCTAGCTATGAAGAGAGGTTGAGTAGGTTAGGTTTATTTTCATTAGAAAAAATGCTTTGGAGAGGGTGCAGAGAAGGTTTACGAGGGTGTTGCCTGGTATGGAAGGTGCTAGCTATGAAGAGAGGATGAGTAGGTTAGGTTTATTTTCATTAGAAAAAATGAGATTGAGGGGGGACCTGACTGAGGTTTACAAAATCATGAAGGGTCTTGTCAGGGGTGGAGAGAGACAAGCTTTTCTCCAGGGTGATGGATTCAATAACGAGAGGTCACTCTTTCAAGGTGAGAGGTGGAAAGTTTAAGGGGGATGCACGCGGCAAGTACTTCACACAGAGGGTGATGGGCGTTTGGAACGTGTTGCCAGCAGAGGTGGCAGAGGCAGGCACGGGAGATTCATTTAAGCTACGTCTGGACGGATGCATGAGTAGGTGGGGGGGGGAGCAGAGGGATACAGGTGCTTAGGACTTGACCCACAGGTTTAGGCAGTACATTTGGATCAGCTCAGGCTTGGAGGGCCGATGGGCCTGTTCCTGGGCTGTAAACTTTCTTTGTTCTATATCGCTACTTTCCTTCGTTTGAAAGGGCAGAGTGCCTTCCTCTGACACCCTGAGCTGGTGCTCTGGGTTCTCATGTTTTATTTCAGCTCCCTGGGACAATGGAATCATACATCACAGAAAGAAACCTTTCGGGCCAACCACACCCCAAACTGAACTAGTCCCAGCCGCCTGCTCCTGGCCCACATCCCTCGAAACCTTTCCTATTCATGGACTTATCCAAACGTCTTTTAAATGTTGTAACTGTCCCCGCATCCATCACTTCCTCTGGAAGGTCATTCCACACACGAACCACCCTCTTGTTGCCCCTCATGTCTTTTTAAAACCTCTCTCCTCTCACCTTAAAAATATGCCCTCTAATTTTAAACTCACCCCCGCCCTAGGGAAAAGGCACCTGCCACCACCACGTGCCCCTTGTGATTTTATAAACCTCTATA